>NW_022900943.1:9973419-9982780 GCF_012274545.1 Fukomys damarensis | reverse complement strand
AAAAAAAAAAAAAAAAAAAAAAAAAACAGAAAGAAAGAAAAAGTCTGATGGACAATCTGATTTCTAGTCATTGCCAGTGAACTATAAATGCTCAAGAACTTGGTATTTTTTCCTACAAAAGTTAAAATTTACAAGAAAAATACTTTTAGGTAGTACCTAAAGATGCCCAGCAGAAAAAGATTAAAATAACAAAGAACAATACACCCTCTTCAGGATTAAAAACACTTGGTGTCTACAAGTGCCAAGGAAACCTACGCACAGAGAATGAAGCAAAGCTCAAATTTAAATCTTGATTTCTTTTTGTGCTATGTGAAATAAATATTTATTATCTGCTGATGTTGGCAGTCTCTAAACTAGTTAACTTTTTCTGTGTTTAAAACTGCTGGTATCTTAAGACATGAGGCTTCTGTTGTTCTCCCTCACCACGGAGCCTACTAGTTCGAGACTGTAAGTTTTGCTGGCTTTTATAATTATTTTGATAAACTCGTATCTGCTGTTAACATACTGTCAGAGTCCCCTGGCAGGGTGGTTTAAGCGGTTAAGACAGCATTCTGTCCCGTAACACTTGGAGGAGAGGGGCTCACTCGGCAATTCAGTGAGAGCATCAAGGGCTCCATCCCCTCCTACCCATCTGTCCACTCTGCCTTGCGCACTGTGCTTGCCTGTCTTTTCAGATTGGTTCCTCACAGTCCCCAGAAGCCTGCAGCACTTCCAAGAACCACATACTGAGCAAACGTTCAGAAACATCTTGGTCTCGGTCCCTTTCCCACGAGTGAATAACCGATCCTTAAAAGTTCTCCAGCAGACTTTCTCTCACATTACACCCCCCACAACTGAATCGAATGCCTAGGCTTCAACATATCGCCGAGAAAGACAAATTTACCCTTCAAGACCCAGCCTGGCCTGGCACACACAGCCAAGTGGAATGAGTGTAAATAAAGTCTGGGTAATGTATTAGCAATCAGCAAAGAAGGTTCACTTTATTCCAGTTAGGGAACCAATGATGTCTCTCAAAGTCTATTTACAAGCAAGGGCACTATTAAATGTCAATTTCCATTACAAGCAGTCATTTTTACTGGAAGGTCAGTTGTATAAATGATTATACCTAGCTTCTGATAAGTGGTTCACATTTTATTCTACTTTCTCATCCATAAATCAAAGCTCGTGTAGCTGAATCTCATAGAATTATTATTCTAAGGTAGAAGGTCCTTGAAAATTAATAAACTGATTTTTGATAAATCAAATTTGGCTTTAAATTTGCTAATGATATTCGTTATTGAAGACAGTCTACACTTGAAGTCTTTTGCTTTTCAATACTGATTTTCTTAAGTTGAAAACGAATGTACAGAAATATAGCGGTGATTCTGCCCCCTTATTTACTAGCTCTCTAGTCTTACATTTTCTCGTTGAACTTTTAAATCAACCACCTGCTCCAAACCTAAGACTCGATCAACAAATGCTACTGGCTCTTACTCTATACAGGTTTTCTCTTTGTTTCCTTAGAACAATACAGCATCTACTATAACACAACGAAGTCCAGCCCCCAAGGCTCTCAGCACACAGGTGAGCAGAACCATCTCAGAGGCAGCACAACTCAGCTGGTTTATGGACCAAAATCCAGCCCCACTTTATTTTTCCAGAGAGCATCATAACATAGCACAACAAAGAGCGGAACAGATGGGAAACAAACAGATATAGCTCAACTGTCCTTGCATTGCAATGGACTTTCAGTCAAGTCCCTTTCCCTCATCTTACAGAAAAGGGGACTAAATATCTTTAATAAAATCCAGCTTGTTCCCATTCATTCACTGATGCATTCACTTAATTCACAAATATTTACTGAGCACCTGTTAGGCCTAGCACTACCTGAAATTCTAGGGTTGTAGAAATAACGACAGATTAATTTCAATGCTGGGGCTAGTAGGAACGATAAGCAATAATCAAGTTATCAAAATGTGAAATGTTCTTCATGAGCTAAACAGGGTTGTAGAAAGAGAACAGGGGAATTCCCTGAGTGTGGACAAGGAAAGCCTCTCACAAGATGGGCAGGTGAGAATGTGTGGTTTACACGAAGAATTCCAAGAATAGGGAAGTCCGAAAGGTGATGAGCAAACAGAATGTGACACAAGATGGGGGAAGGCAGAAGGGAGGCTGCTCACTGGCGTCCTGGTAAGGCCACTCAAGGAACGCTTACTGTGTGCCACTGAACGGAGGCTTTTAATGACTCTATGAATCCAGACAATTTGTTCTTGCTCTAAAAGCTTCTGGGACCTGTAAGAATGGTTCCTTTCTTAAGAATCCCTGCCTAAAATAACATCAAATACTGCTGCTACGACTCCAAGCATACAGAAGGATGAGGCATTCTCGTGGATTTCCCAGTCATTATTTCATTTCAGTTTTTCTGTTTTCTCTTAAAAGTCATATCTCAAATTTCTCACATCAGAGAGACAACTTAGTACTTACACATGTGTGTCCTACATATTTCCCTTAAGAGTATGGCTGCATGAACTTAGCTGTAAAAGTCTCTATTGTTCTTTATCGTTCTGAGTAGTACTCCACTGTATTAAAAAAAAAAAAACACTGAGGTACAAATCCTAATGATGGATGTGATCATAATGTATATCTAAAATGTACCAATATAATCGAAAAAGAAACAAAATTAAATTTATAAATCAAATCTCTGGGAGACTGAAGCAGGAGGATCCCAAGTTTTAGGCCAAAGTGAGCTTCTTAGCAATTTAGCAACATCCTGCATCAAAATAGAAAGTGTTAAGGATGAAACTCAGTGTTAAAGCCACAGATTCAGTCCCTAGTACTGCTGCTGTTTTGTTGGTTTGTTTTTTGGTACTGGGGATCAAACTTGGGACCTTGTGATTGTGAGGAAGGCGGCAGAACCACTGAGCTGAATCCCAGGCCCAATCCTTAGTACTGTTTTTAAGAAGTTACAAAAGTACTCTAAAAAGCATGAGAAAAACAATTTCAGGCTTAGTAGGATTATATTTTTCCATCACTTAATAAACATAAAAACAATATATGCAACAAAAACCCACAAAAAGCAGGAGTAATTATCCTATATTCAGACAAAGTGGACTACTGCAAGCCAAAACTGATCCAAAGAGGTAAAGGAGGTCACTACATCGTGGTTAAGGGAGCAATCTAACAGGACAGATAACACATTAACACACATGCACCCAACAATGGCACACTTAAATTCATAAACAAGTATTAATAAGCACAGAAGATCAGATAAACAAACAGAGAGAGGACCCTCAATACCCAATTATCACAAATAGATCAACTAGACAAAATAATCAACAAGGAGAGATTTGAACAAAAGCATCAAACAAATTAATTTAATAAATAAAGTGTTCTGAGAGCTGGGGATTTAGCTCAGTGGTGCCGTGGCTGCCTCACAAGCACAACATCCTAAATTCAATCCCTGGTACAGCCAAAAACAGAGACAAACAAAAAGGCATTAAACATAGAGTGCTCTGCACAACAGCAGAATACACCTTCTTTATCAGCAGCACACGGAACTGTCTCCAAAATAGACGACATATTAACCAATAAAACAAACTTTGTTTCATGTAAAAGAATTGTAATTTTATACCAGGCCTATTTTCAGATCATAGAGCAATAAAACTAGAAATCAATGATGAAGTACATAAATTATGCAAGTACCTGGAAACTAAATAAAATACTCTGAAATAAACAATAGGTTGCAGAAGAAAACCAAGAAGAAATAAGATGGTTCCTAGAATTAAATGCTACAACACCACCAGGAAAGATCTGTATTTTGCAAGCTCTTTAATGAAATTTAAAGAGAATGCATATTCCCAGAGTCATTCCTGGAAGCTATCATATACTAATTTTACAAGTGGATCAGGATCCAACCAAAAATAAGAACTACAGACCAATCTCTTTAATAAATACAGATTCAAAAATTCCTCAACAACATACTGGCAAACAAAATGCAGTAAGTCATCAAAAAGGTCATACATCATGACCAAGTTGACTTCATCCTGGAGATGCAAGGATGGTTCAACACAGGCAAATCAAAAAACATAATGCACCACATAAAGAGAAGACAACAATTATGTGATCATCTCAAGAGATGCAGCAACAACATCTGACAAAATTCAACATCATTTAATGATTTTAAAAAAAAACTCACTAGTTGCAGAAGGACCTTATCTCAATCTGATGAAACCATTTATAACAAACCGACTGCCAACATCATATAAAATGAGTAAAAACTGTCAGCATTCCCTCTGAAATCAAGAACAAGACAAAGTTGTCCACTATCACCATTCCTGTTCAACATACTATTCAAAACATTAGCAAGAGAAGCAAGGCAAGCAAAAGCGCACACACACACACACACACACACACACACACACACACACACACACATATATAAAAGGGAGAATATATATATAAAAGGGAAAAGTTAAATTGCCATTATTTACAGATGACATGATTTTCTACACAGAAGACTCAAAGGAGAAATCCACTGACTTAGAATTAATAAGCAAATTCAGCAATGTGGCAAGTTAAAAAATGAACACACAAAAATAGTGTTTCTGTATGTTCATACTGTACCCATTGACAAATTAGGGTGGAAAATACTATTTGCAATAGCACCAGCAAAATTAAATAGATAGGAATTAACCCATTAAAGAAAGTTAAAAACCTCTACAACAGAAAGTACTGTACTCTGATAAAAGAAAGCCAGGACAGCAGAAAACGGAAATATGTCCCCTATCCCTGTGTAGGCAGAACCAACATAGTCAGAAAATGGCCAAACTTCCAAAATTGATGTACAGAGTTAACAAAATCTCATTTAAAATACCAAAACCATTCTTCACAGAACTGGAGGGAAAAAAACAAAACAAAACCCTAAAATTTGTATGAAACCAGAGAAGGCCCTGGTTCAGCAAAAGCAGCAAAAAGCAATCCTAGATAATATCAGTGCAGGAGGCATCACAATCCCAGACTTAAAGTTATATGACAAAGCTGCAAGGGTAACATGGTACTGACATAAAAGCAGGCATGATCAATGGACACAATAAAGGACGTGGCAACAACCCCAAGCACAGTCAACTATTCCATCTTAGACAAAGCTAGACATGTACACTGGAGGAAAGACAGCCTCTTTAATAAATGGTCCTGTTAAAAATGGTTATGCACGTACAGAAGCTTGGACCTAGACCTGTATCTCTCACCATGTATGAAACTAGAATTAAAATGGATCAAAGCACTAAGTGTTAAAATAAAAATACTTAAACTGCTTGAAGATCTGCACAGCAAAAGAAATAAAACAAAGTGAAAATACAACATACAGAATGGGAAAAAATCTTGCCACCTATTCCTCAAAGAAATTATAATTAGAATATATATAAAAAACTTTAAAAATAGATCCCCTCCCCAGAGAAGACCCAGTCAGAACTGAAAAGAGTAGACACATCACAGAAGATGTACAAATGGCCAATAAGTACATTAAAAACTATTCAACATCACTGGACAATAGATAAAAGGAAATTAAAACAGCACTGACATTTCATCTTGCCCCCAGAATAATGGCCCTCAATAAGAAATCAAATAATGACAAGTGCTACCCAGGCTGCAGAAGAAAGGAAGCCTTCTACATCATTGGTTGAAATGTAAGCTATTCCAACCATTATAGCAATCAATATGGAGAGTCCTATCTATGGAAACTAAAACTAGAAATTCCATGTGATTCAGTTACTCTCCTTCTAGCTATCTGCCCAAAGGAGTTAGACATCATATTACAGGGATATATGCATACCCACGCTTACAGCACCACGACTTATAACAGCTAACTCTCAGAAGCAGTCTGTAGGTCCACAAAGAAAAGGTGGTATTCTGACACAAAAAGGAGTACCACTCTGCCATCGAAAGATAAGCCTGAGTCACTTGTAAGAAAGAGGATGCATCTTGAGAGTATAATTTGAAGTGAAATAAATCAGACACACAAGCTTAAATATCATGTAGTTGCTCTTGTATGAGAAACCCAACCTAAAAGTAAAGAGGGAAATAAAATAAATACACTAGGAAGTCAGAAAACAGACCTTTCTCTTAAGGGAAGGGGACTAAGAGACGGAGGAAAGCGGTAGGGAAGGGAGGGAAAGGAGCTGAGAAAAGGAAGCTGTGCACGTCTGTCCATGTACCAACTTCACAAAAGGAATGTAAACTTATGGACTACGGAGAGGCACTAAAATTTAAAAGTGAAAACAACAAATGGGTTATCACAAATAATCTCATCCCTTAATTTTTCCATCCTTTACAATAAAATTCATCAACTCATTAAATAAGTGAACACAGGTGGCTCTCAATTTCCGAGGTCATGAACAATAGCGCTCACATTCCCCATGTAGCCTCTGCTACAAGTAA
Source organism: Fukomys damarensis (assembly GCF_012274545.1). NCBI lineage: Eukaryota > Metazoa > Chordata > Mammalia > Rodentia > Bathyergidae > Fukomys > Fukomys damarensis. Next base: position 9,976,366 of record NW_022900943.1, on the reverse strand, counting down.
ATTATCACCATGTCCTCAATAAACAGTGTAACATTCTATCACCTAAGGTTTTACACAAACATAAGGCTTTAGAGTTTTTCACTCACGGCAAGGAGTTTTAAGTTCAATTTTCACACAACACAAAAGGATCCAAGCTGATCACTCAGACACTGTAAAGTTCCTAGTAATGGCATATTGGGCATATTGAATACTCCTTCTGTGTTACACCCCTACTCTGTGTTGAAGTGTTAACCCAGGCTCACTATGTCACATCTCTTTGAGTAACTGCAGCTTCTGAGAATGTGTCAATTTGGAGATGTATAGGTAAGACAGGGACCAAGGAGGAGCAGGTAGACTCATAGCGAAAACCTGAGAAATTGTGCAGTAGGCATCTTTGAAATGCTGCAGAAAAGAGCAGGGCGCTGCTGAAATATAAGAAGTACATCATCTGACTGGCAACCTAGGTGAAACTGGTGTACATTACCAACAAACAGCTGCTTCTCAGTATTCCTCAACTATTTTCTCTTAAAAGTTATATCTGTGTTTATACATTGTCAAGGCAGTTTAGTTTCCTACAAAACTACAAACACAAGCTATTGCAAGAGCTTACATTCAACTGCATCCTAAGGGGATTCTACCCCTATGACTTTAAATTGAAACTTCCCAAAAACTGCCTGCAGGCAGAACATACAGAAACATTCAGCCCTTTTGGAAAGAAATTAGGTAGCTTGGTACCAATCATCTTGGCTTGGGATTGTGGAAAGCAGCCTGACCCTTTGTTTTCACTGCTCTTAATGGCCTGGATAAGTATCTTCTCACCACTCAACAGCCAAAACAACCTTGCTCAAAGTCACAAAAGGTAGCAACTTATAAAATCCAAAAAAATTAACTGAAACAAGCCCTGGAATTCTCAGACTACTCGGGATGAAAAAGAGAAAACACAATTCACAGCTACTCCCTGTGGAGGCACTAGGGTTGCCATCACATGTTGAACCCAATTATCTATGCACACTTATTTCCCAGTCTCACACCGCTGCTCGTGCCCCTGTGATTAATAATGTCTCTTATGGAGACAGCTTAGCTCCCTGACACAAACTTCGCCATAGGACTTGTTTTGGCCAATGGAATCTAGCAGATACGACACACTAGGTCTACACAGAGGGTTAAAATGTGACTGAGTAGATCAGCCCAGTTTGCGGCTTCCCCTGCTGCTCTAAGAACAGCATGTGCCATACAAGTACTGCTCCTATGACTTCAGACTCAAGAAAACTAGAAGATTCACAATAGCCAACCCACAGCTGCCACATGTCATACTAGGATGAAAAAAAAGTGATTGGAAGCTCTGGAGATGCGGAGGTTGAGCATCACCATAGGAAAGCTTATTCATAAAATATTATAATATTTGATGCATAAATATTGGACTTAAAGAATTATGTCATGTTCAAGGTGGGGGCAGAAAAGGCCTTTGTGCTACAATCAGGTGGAAGGATTAAATGATGGGTGATGTGTGAATACACACACTTCTCAAAACTGCTGAACCTAGTATTAAAACTGAGGGGCACTGTTCTATTTTAATAGTTGTCCTTTACGAATTTATAAGAAACTCTCATTGCTTTCTTTGCAGACTGACAAAACAAAGGCTTATCAAATCAAAGTTTAGATGTATCAAACCAAAGGCTAAGTTTGTTAAAACTTTGTTCCGAGCAGAATTCATACTTATTTGGAAAGCTTTCCCTCACTGGAAAGCAAACCGGTCCTTGGGTGGAAGATCCCAGCCCCAAAATTTGAAGAGAAACTGCAACACCAAGAGGCACCATCTTTGTCCTCTCTACCCACAAGAAAAAGGGACTTTCAGCCTCAGCGCAAATCCTTCAGGAAGAAAGGACAGCCACTTGCAAGTGTAAATCCCTTTCTATTCTTTAAGGACAGATTTTGAATGCCCCGTCTGAATTTTTGTTATCACAAAATACACCAACTCTTCTTCATAACTCCTGCATAAAGAAAAAGTACAGAATTTATGACGCTACGAGTGAATTCCTAACAAGTACTGAAATTCAGATGAACGGTATAATGACTCCTCATTTTCTGTGTGAAACCTATCAGTCCAACTCACTGCCTGAGGACAGATGCTGAACAGCTGCTCTGGCAAGCAATTAAATCAAGTTCCTGGTTTTATGCAGGGACTTTCAACAAATCCCCCACAGAAAGACAGGGTAGACAAAGAAACTATGAATGCATTGAATATTATTACAAGGAAAAAAATAAATTCCGGAAATAATCTAAAGCGATAGTGTTCTCAACCAGTATCTTTCACTGTATTAGAAGGCATTTCCCCCCATATCCCTTAGCAATCAGAATTAGATCCCGATACAACGGGTCACGCAGACTACATCTGATTAACAAATTCCACGGGGCATTTTAAAAATAATCCTAAGAAAACAATCGCTGATATTAAAACCAAGCACTTCTCATCTGTGAGTCTATTTGGGTGAGCCAGTTAGATTCATGAGTACAATTTCACATGCTGATGTGAACGTTTAGTGTATAGATAATCAAGTGCTAAGAAGTCTGTTCTGAAAGGTTACCCACCAACACAACGCTATGGTACAGTCATTGAGAAGAAAGGCCAAGTCAATAGCAACAAAAAAATCCATTCTCTGGGGAACATTTTACATGATCAGGTAACACATTCTTCCCCTCCTGGGAAAAACAGCAGGAGCTCCCCAGTGTGAACAGAGCAAAACCCCCAAAATGACCATTTAATAGATCCTGATTCAATCATCCACTTTTAAAAGTCTATCAACAAGGTTTTCTGTGTACTTCATGTTTTTGACAGCGCATATTTTCCAAACATACGAGATTTTGGAAATTCAATTCTAACATGGATGAGGAATGTGTTCTTTTAGTCTTTTCTTTCTTTCTTTTTTTTTTTTTTTTTTTTTTTTTTTTTTTTTTGGGCCATGTTCGC
>NW_022900943.1:9922602-9973347 GCF_012274545.1 Fukomys damarensis | reverse complement strand
GTTTTTTTTTTTTTTTTTTTTTTTTTTTTTTTTTTTTTTTTTTTTTTTTTTTTGGTATGGAGGCTCCAACTCAGGACCTTGTGCTTGGCAAGGCAGGTGCTGGAACCACTGAGCTAAATCCCCAGCCCTGTATCCTTAAAATACAATAATAGATGAGCAATTTCTGAGCAGTAATATGATTGCCAGTGAGCAAAGGTGTTTTAAAAATCTATTATCCACGTGCCATTTGAAACTTTATTATTTTCCAGTTTTCAGTCGCTTTTTAAAAGTACTACATGTGACATCCTACTAGTGTATATCTTGATGAAATTATATGACTTTATCTTTATACTACATTGCTACTTCCAGTTAAGAAACTGGGCTGTCATCAAAAATGCATCTAAATTAATATTTATTACATTGTAGTAAAACATTAATTCAGCCTAAAATGTAGACTGCCAAGAAAATACCGAAGCAGCTTTTTCATTTCAGAAATGTCTCAAGTGTTGAAGAACTGCTTTACCATCACGATCTACTTAAATTCATTTGCACTGTTGAATCTCTCCCTCTAGAAACAGCGCCATTCAATTATGTGGTGCTACAGCACACCAGAGGTCCACTGTTAATAGCACTGACATATGATAATTTGCTCTTATTTCTAAGGAAAGAAAAAAATAATACATTTTATTAGAAAAACTTTTATCATAATCAGTGTTTCATTCATTTGTAAAAACAAATAGGCAATTAAAGAATACAGAGTAGGAAAACAAAACTCTTTTCACAGAGACTGTTAGCATCTCTAAACTGAACAAACACCAAAAACAAATACAACCACAACAAAAACATCCAAAGTTGGCCCTGAAGTTGCAGTAACTCTGACTTATCACTTTCAAATAACCTTTGGCCAGTGTCTCAGCTGATAAAACACTAATTATTTTCATTTGAGGTAACTCTGTCTTGTAAATACCATTGCCTTTTTGCTCACAAACAATTTAATTTAGATTCAAACAGAAAAACAAAACAGCTAGAGAATTTAGTGGAAGTAAAATGCTTATCTCAGTGCCATAACGTAGTGCAGAAGTTGAAGAGTGTCTCAAATTGCTTTGGGAAAAGCTGAAATTTCATCCTGCAAGGGTCAAATAATATATTTAGTATTTCAACTCAATTATCATAATGATAGGAAATTTGTCTGTCAGTGCACAATGATTTCCCAAAGATTTCCCAGTCTCTTCTTTTCCCACACTCAAATTCTTCTACTGTCGCTTCCTCATGCCCATAGCATTCTTTCCCACTGTTTGTTTTTGTTCTCTGTAATCTACCTAAATGCTCTGACATGTTCTGTATAAATAAATGCCATCATTAGGAACAGAATAATTTATAAATAAGTCAGTTTTTTCCAGTAAGTTTCCTGTTTCTGCACTTTAATCTTAAAGGATGAGTTTTTTTTTTCATTGTTTTCTACCTTTCTGAAAACAGTAAAACATGGCCAAATCTTTTCCTAATAAGACAGGATTAGTACAAACCCAGTTTTAATAAGTTTAGTTACACACTTGGCCTCGGACCCATTAGAAGACTTGCAGACCACACCTGCCTGAATGAGTTACTCAGCATAGGGTGAGCTCAATGTACTTTTTGTAGCTTTTGTTCTCATTTAGTGTTAATAGCTTACTATTTCCTTGTCAGTCACTTGTTTTCTTTGTGGGATCTTGCAATGAGTCAGGGTTTTATCCAAGTTTATACAGAGCCCATGCAGCTCTCCGGTTAATATCCCTGTCAGTGCTGCCTGTGACATGAAAGTGTGAGCTCTGGGCTGTTCTCTGAATAAAGTACTGCACTCACCTGAGGCACCCTAGTCTCTGACTTTCCAACAGACTAGTTTTTTCCTTTTTGTTGTTTCTCACTTGTGTTAGCCTAGCTGAGGTTTACTTATTCATGCAACAAACATTTACTATGACTAGCACATTAGATAATTGGAACAATTAAAAACTATGTCTTCAGAAAATTCCAGTTTACATGAGATAGATGAGCACAAAAAGGAATAAAACAAATAGAAGTTTTATTGTAGACATCTGTGGAGACACCAGAAGGTTCTGCCTGGGTCTTTTTGGGAGCTGGGGGTGGTACCAGGGATCAAACCAGGGACTCTGGGTCTGCGAGGCAAGCGGCGGCACCCGGAGTTAAATCCTCAGCCCTGCCTCCACCTTTTCAGGGGAGACCTAATACGAGAGAGAATTCAGCTCGGGCCAAAAGCAAGAGGGACGGGGGCATTTCAGGCAGAGTTCACATTACGAAATCAATTTAAGTAACGTGAAAACTTTGTTTATAAATATAACCTCAAATGACGTGGAAGAAGTAGTTCAGAGTACATGCGTTTAATCTACCCACCAGAGAGCTGGTGAAACGGCAGACCATGAGAAAGTGCGGGACGAAGGGGGTAATGCTCAGGGCCAACTCCGGCTTCCTTCCTAGACCAAACACGCAGGGCAGTGCTGCCCGGATACGCTTTGAAGAGATCAGCAAAAAGGAGAAGATTATAAAGTCTAGACGTGCAGTGGCTTAGAGTTTTCTTTTTAGTTAAATAAGTACTTATAATATTACATCAAAAAGACTTTGCTTTTACTTGTGTGTGCTCAGGATACATGAAAGGGACATTTCCAGTTTGAGAATCTGCTGAATCCTACTTTTCTTTGAGTGGTTTTTCCACCCCACCTCTTCATGGCCATGCTCGACCTGCCCGGCGCCCATGAGGCCTCACTGTCTCCAACATCACCAAACCCAAGGGGCACTGCAAGGCCCCTCAGCAGCATCCGGGAATTCCTGTGAATTGATCTCCAGAACAAAATCTACCAGCCTTTCCACTTCATCGACGGCTTTTCTTTCTGTTTTTACCCCGACTCCTCCTAGTTTCATCCTCTACAAGTGGGGAGCTTCAAAGACTGCATCTCGAACTCCGGGTGTTTGATATGTCCCTACGTGACGCTGCTTTTCTCCGCTTGTTAGCAGATACGGGTCTGAGGGACCTGCAGCCCCAGCCCTCCGAGGTCTGGATCCACATACTGAGTAGCAGCTCAATCGGCATTTCCAGGAAGTCAGACACCGGAAGCTCCCTTAGAGTTCCCAGATTCGGTCCACACTGCCATCGCCCAGCCAGTCACTCATGCTACAAATGCGGGACCAATCCTTACCACTTCCTTCTCTCTCAAGCTCTACATCTGAGGAATCCACTTACTGTTGTTTATCCCACCATTCTGCATATTTCCGAAATCCTCTTCAGGGGTCATTTGTTTTCTTGTTTCTCACCTGGATGGGCTCACGGCACCCCTCCTTTGTAAGTACTGGGGCTCAATCCCAAGGCCTCCATACTGAGCTGTATCCACACCACTTTTTATTTCTGAAGTTTTTGAGAAGGGGTCTCCTTAAGTCACTAAATTGCCTGGCTGGGTTCAAGATTTTGACCCTCCTGCCCCTCAGCCTTCCACAGTGCTAGGATGGAGCACAGGCTCCGTCCACTTTTTAGCTCCACGGCCATCACCATCAGGGCAGCAAAAGCTATCACCCCCGCTTCCGCTCAGCTGCCCTGGTTCTCATGAACGCCACGCTCACTGCAGCCCAAGGTTACACTGTCAGGCTGGCGAGGCCCTGCAGGCTGGCAGCCTTCCTCCTCCTGCCCCGCCCTCTGTACCGCCCCTCCATGCTCCACGAGCCCAGCCTCTTTGGTCTTTTCCAGAAGCTGTAATCTCAGCATTCTGGGGGACTCAGACAGGAGGACCACGGCCTCAGCAGCATAGTGACTTAGCAAGACTGTGTAGCAAGATTTAAAAAAAAAAGGCCAAGGATGGAGCTCAGTGGAAATCAGGGTGGGGGAGAAGGAGCAGGCAGGCAAGAGGAGAGGTAGAGAGGAGGGGAGAGAGGAGGAGGAGGAGGGGAGGAAGAGGGAGAAGAGGAATTTTACAGTGTGCATATGTATATCCACACAGACAAGGTCTTTGTTTTACTTCAGATAAAGTAGGTGGGAATAAAGTAGACAGAAAAGCTCTATTATTTATTCCATTTTAAAATGTTATTTTAGATAAAATAGTAGCCAGCATAAATTATCAATGATTTAGTAACCACAATTCTCTAGGGGTTCCTTTCGATGACGGCACCTAGGATGTATTTGCTCACTGTCCTTTTCCACGAGCAGAGCTGACAAATCTGCATCCATGATGGCTACCTGTGAGGCAGCCTTAGAGCCACGCGTGGAAATTCCCAGCCAGGCATTCATCTCAGCCTCACCTGCTGCCGCACTACTGCTACCTTGATCACCAGAGAGGCACGGAACTCAAATTCTTCCAAGGAACTGCCAGGCTCAGTCCAAGCAAGAGCGAAAAGAAACCGATTATGAATTTCATTACTTCCGTAATTCTCTTCTAGAGGAACATAAGAAGAAGCAACATCAAATTAAAAACAATAGACCTCACATATCTAAGGGATCTTTGTCAAATCAAGCTTACTATATGCATTCTTTTGAAATTAGACAGGATTTGGGGGATATTTGATATTAATCCCAATTTAAAACAACTTCTTACTGCTGCCATACTTCTCCTTTGTTTAGTGGGATGCAGGTATTCCTGTAATTACTGGATGAGGGATTTGGTACTAAAACAACTTCTCAGATGTGAAATAACTGTGAGAACACCTCACCCTTCTGCACCTCCCCGTCTGCCAGTCCAGGAGGAGCCTTCTATGCCTGCACCTTCCTTCCCTTCTCCCCAGCCCCAGAGGGGACTCTGAAGTTTTGAAAGAACTCCATCTATTCAGGAAACAGTGATTACCCCAAGGCTCTGAAACTGAGGAAGAAAACAAAGTCCAAGTCACAGGAGTCAAGACGCCAGGCGGGAGTGGGAGTTGGGGTGCTGTGATGGAAATCAGTGTCAGGAACATAGGCAGACCCCAGGAGCGAGGGAAGGCAGCCGCTGGGGTCCAGACTGTCTTTACCCTGGCTGCTGTTCGCCCAGCTCAGGGTCTAGTGCTCATGAATCATCGACTTGTCGGGCCTTTTTCCTGATTGCACTAGAATGAATGCCTATCAGAAGCAGCGGTCGTACCACAGATTCGTGCCTTCCTCTCTCCGCTGTCCAGACCGAACGGACAGAAGAAGGCCAGCACTTTACAGCACAGAGGACCACAAGAAAAGAGGGGCAGGAAGAACTGAAATGGCAGCCAGTTCTTACGGGACCAGGCAGGAAAGCACCGAGCATTACTGTTGTTTAGCAGGGGATGGGCTTCAATCAATTAATGATTTAATTGCCTACACTAATTAAAATGATGAACAGCAGCAAGCCTACAAACAATTAGCTTTATCCAAACTTTCAATGTTTGAAGACAGGGCCACAGGACTGCGTGCTTTCTTTGTCACTGCAGTAAATGAGGTAAGTACACTAAAGAACAAGTTCCCAGGGCTGCTGATCTCACCCTACCTTAAGCAAACCTAAATGGTTATTCAAATGATTCACTTGCAACAGGGAATTATGAAAAAGTGTCACTTGAAAAGGCAGGAGATAAATGACCTTCTCCCTAGAAACTCCGATTTTAAATCAAATTATGTCTCTGTAGTCAGAAAATACAGGAATGTGTCCCTTTGGTCACCTGGCTTCTATGCTGTAAGTTACTTCAAAGTAAGAATATAAAACCTCCTTCAAAACCTACCAGAACATAGCAATGTTTCTCAATCGCATTACTCTTGAAGCAAAACATTTCTTAAATTACTTCCAGTAGGCTGATTCAGATGGCATACAAAGGCAATACAGATAAACAAGTAGTAATGCCAGGGTCCAACACTGAAGACAAATCAACAACCTCCTACATCTACTTAGGAATTTAGGGTATCTTGATCTGATTCCATAATTATATTAGATGGGCCACACAAGAGAAAGATTATTGTTGGCCTACTATAGTATGATCAATTATTGGGTACAACAGTAAGTTTTAATAAATTTTCCCCAAGAAAATGCACATCACGTCTTTCAAATCTCTCATTTCCCATCTGCCACACACTTGGGCTTGCTTACCTACCCTGGTTGTGTATTTGTTCTCTGTGTTCGATTTCTATTCCTATGTCAAAAGACTCAAAGCACACAACTGAAAAGGAGGAAAGGTTTACTTTGGTTTCAGCAGTTTCACTGCAGGATCAGCTGGCTCTGTTGTGGGGCCTGTGGCAAAGAAGTACATCAAAGAGGGAAGTGCAGAGTGGGATAAAGCTGCTCACCTCACGGGGACCAGGAAGCAAGAAAGACAGAAAGGGACCCAGTCCTGATATCCCCTCAAAGGATGCCCTGACCTAACTTTCTTCTACTGGGTCCCATTAGCACCATGGGCTAGAAACCACACCTGTAACAGGTGAGCTTTTTGGAGATACTTCCGATCCACTGTGTAGCACTCTGGGAACAAAAACCGGAAGGACAGTGCAGGTTTCCTTGTACAGTACCAGCAATGCTCAACTGTGCTCCGAGCGAAGTTCCAACCACTCACGGATGAAAGGTGCTAAGATTTCACAGCTTAAAGACTAAGCCAGCTCTGCACCAGGCAAGAGAACTGGTCCAACTTCCAAAAGCATTCTCAAGCACCTCCAAAACGCAAAGTGCATGTCAAGCCAAGAAGATCGACGGCTCATATGAAACTGAAACCTTTCCTTCAGCCAGCTCATCCGTCACCGAGAGCCTACCAGGTGCCAGGCAAAGTACAGATGTGTCTTGTAGAATCATTTCTGCCTGTTGGGACAGCGATTATCAAAGGGGGAAAAGGTAACAAACATTGACAAGGATGTGACTTAAAGGGAATGCAAATTAGCACAGCCACCAGAGAAACTCACATGGATTCCGCAAACAATAAAACAGAATTGCCTTATGATCCAGCACTTGCACTGCTGGTTATAGATCCAAAGGAAAGGAAACCAGTGTTTTGAAGAGGTTTCTGCACATCCATGCTTCCTTCAGTCTTATTTATAATAACCACAACATGTAATCAACCTGAATGTCTATTAGCAGATACATGGATAAAGAAAAGGCAATGTGCATGAGCAATAATATTCACTCCCTAAAAGAATGAAATTCCATCTCTGCAGTGACATGGATAAACCCAAAAGACACTGCGTTAAGTGAAATAACCAGGTGACAAAATAGAAGTATCATGTGGCTTAGTTCATTATGTGCCATCCAAAAAATGTTGATCTCAATGGAAGTAGAATGTAAAAGGCCGGTTACCTAGGGTTGAGGTGTGGTTGGAAGGAGGAAGGGTTGAGTAGATGTTTGTCAAAGAATGCAAAATTTCAGCTAGACAGGAGGAGTAAGTCAAAGGTACTTACTTACTGTTCGACATGGTGACTACAGTTAACAATATGTTGTCTTAAAAATGCTGAGTGTAGATGTAAAGTTATCACCACAAAAGTGAAACTGTGTGACACAATACATGTAAATTAGCCCAACACACACACACACACACCTCACAAAACATTATATTGCATGCAGCAAATACATGCAATTTTATCTGTTAACATAAAATAAAAGAGTGAAGTCATCTAAGCCATAAAAGGAGGCTGTATTTCTATCCAGATACAGGAATTACTTTAAAAAGTAGCGTTCTAAAGTCCCGTCTGCTGAAGCAGCACTGAACGTGGTACCCCTGAATTCAGTAAAGGCAGGGACCACTGATGCCCTGTGCCACACAGGAACTGAGCCTGGTACCCTGACATTGGACCACTTAGGAATGAACCACAGGCTTCATCACTTATTCTAGGATACAGGAACTAATGAAGGGCAGGACCCTTAAACCTTTTAGTATAACCACCCTATCTCATATTCTAGGACAGAATGAGGGCATCTGAAACACAAGCTAAGCACTGATGAATCCAGACTCATCAGATGCAGCACAGGGCACAAGCATCCTAATTGCTGAGCAAATGTGAGCTCTTCCTAGTGCTATACCAGGAAGTTATGTATTTTTTTCTTTTTTTGGCAATCATGGAAAATCTATGTGCTCCTGGTCCTGAGTGACAGGCCTTTGAAGGACAGTAACAATCTGAAAGGCCTGGCTTTCCCAAATGACCCCATGAAAATATGCAATTAGGCCATGTTCATTAGCAATTAAGAATTTCCATCTCAGGAGTAAAATCAGGCACAGAGTTAAGGCAGAAGTACAAATTCATACTGGTAAGCATTCTGGTCATCAAGTCACACAGGTTCCAAAGCATTTACAGTTGGTTCAGGGAAATTTTTAAAACTCTGTGACTTTGCATCTAATGAATCGTGATACAAAAATTTACTTCATTTTACTATTAAATATAAAAAATGCCCAATTTACAATGCCATTAATGCCACTTCATGCTTAGTAAACCATCACTATTGATTAGTAAAGCATCACTATAAAGCATTGTTAAACTCACTACCAATATAAGATAATAACATACTTCACCAAGAATATAAATTGTCTTGCTAATTAAGAAAGCTCATTTGGTTCTAGTGATAGTTTATTCAAACATATAATTATACTATATAACTAACAAGTACTCCTTTTAATCAAATGTATAATTATTAAAATATTCTTAAAGGATATAATTGGCATGTTACAAATATGTTTCTATCAAAACCACTTAAACCTCAATAAACGCATCTTTCAAAAGCCTTGGTTTAATTAGCGTACAGTAACTCTCTCCTTGAAATGAAAATCTTTAAGTGAAACAACTAATTTGAAGCAATCTTATACATGTAACTTCAACGTCATTATTAAACCTTGCCACATAAGAATATTTTTTTAAAAACTGAAAGCTTATTTACCAAAAATACACAAAGCATATGTCTCCAAGCAATAATTCTCAAACTGTGTGCACAACAGGCCACCTGGGAGCTTTCATAAAACCACTACCAGAGCCATCCACAGTCCCTGCTTCGACAGGCTGGAAGTGGACCCCCAGAACTGTGTTTCCAGGAACACAGCCCCTAAGCCTGATGAAATGTAGTTTTCCCATCTATAAATGTTTCACACTCTTACTGCCAAACATTTCAAACCACCGAAATGGATAACCAAAATGTAACCTATGTGCAACGCAATGCCTGCTACTCAATCAAGACTCTACTGATTTCTTGCAACATCACGGATGGATCTCACAGGCGTTCTGTTAAGGGCAAGAAGCTGGACTCGGCTACACACTGAAGCAAACTGTTGCAGTGAAGACCTGTTGCACATGACAAGTTTAGTGGGGGATCCAGAGCCCTTCGCCTCCATCAAATCCATGCAACACCAAGAACGGACTTCATCATGTATACATTCTTTGTTCCATAGCTAAGAAGTGGAGGAGGGGGAGGATGGAATGCAGACTGTGACAAATGAATCTGTCTCACCAATCTGTCCCTTAGCCACGGTGCAGCTGTGAGAAAAGAGCGGTCCTAAGTGATTTGGGTAAACAGAGTCTGGGCTGGCCACTACACGGCCACAGGCAGCATTTTCTTCCCCTGAATACAAAACAAGTGTTTTATTTTTCTCTTTATCAAGAGTGTGACTATATTTAATATGAGCAATATGAGTAATATAATACTCTTAAAATTGAAGATTTTGATTGAAGTTCTCCAGTGACATTATTTTACTACTTTTGATTTTAGCTTCTGTTCTTTTGTTCTTTGCCGTATGGGAATGGAAAAGCTTCCTTTAAGTGTGAACATGGACAGAAATTGCTTCATGGATCCCAAATAATGTTCATCACAAGATGAAGAACAAAGTGAATACAAACTGCAGCAGTTTAGGATGTAGGCCCAGGAGGAAGCAATAAACTCTGTTTAATCAAATCATCGAGCTGCTGGATAATATGCATCTTTTTCTATTCTAGTACGTCTTTCTGTGCTGATAAGTTTAAACTTCAAAAAAAAATTTTTAGTCTGACAAAGATCTCAAAATATTGCATTCTTAGAAACCTAGGAGTGGGTACAGGTGTTTACATTTTATTTCTGAAACAAAAGAGAATAATAAAAGATAAAGACAAAATAAAACAAACAAGTCCTGTATAACTAATTCTCCATTGCCTGCATTCCAGGTTCAAGCCAGTAATTCCATGTGGACGTCGGTATCTACCTGTTATTGCTGAACTGAGTGGCCATCCTGCCCCCAGTCCTTAATACCATACAACTTGGAAGAGTTCGGTGCAAACAAGTGAGGCGCAATCTATCCATACAAAGTGGCAGGGTTACAGACTTTTCCATCCCTTCATCCTTGCGCAAAACCTGAAGCCAGAGCTTCCTGGTGGAAAATTCGCTGCTGGTCATAGTCATGAATGCATTGCCCTACACTGAGAGTCTAAGCAAGGAGCGCAGGTCAGAGAAGAGGACTCCTAACAAAGAGATGGCCCACACAACCCACTTGTTCTTTTCCCATCATTCTGCAAAGAGTGAATGGAGATCTCTCTGCGGGAGAAGACTTCTATGTCTGCATTACCACCGCCATCAGAAGCAACGGCACAGCGCTCACATTGGACACAGAGCGGTCCTGACAGAGCACAACCTTCCTACCCTCACCTTGAACAACTTTTCTTTTCGTTTGCCAAATAACCCCTTACTCCCTTACGCTCTTCTTTCCAGAAGCTTCTTGGTACAGGCTGGGGTCTTTTGTTTGTTTTTTCTACCCATGGGCCCTAAAATCCCAACATCACCTTTTAACTCCAAAATATCCTCTAGGATCTTGAGTCACTGCGACTTCCCGGAAGTCTGACCTCTGCAGTAGCTGCTGCGCACCAGGTCCCTCTCCTGTTCACACTGCACATTCACTGGATCCACTCCCCTTGCTGCTCCGAGGACAAGTCTGGAAGGTCCTGTCCTAGGGACATGCGCCAGGCTCTTTTTCGCACCGGAATATTCTTTCCTTAAGTCACCTTCTCAGCGAAGCCGCCCCACAAATCTACCACACTTGAGCCCCCCCCCCACTCTCTCATGATTCCACCTCCTGTCTTTCCCCTGATACGCATTTAGCACACCGGAACACACAATATACTTTCCTCTTGATAACTTTATTGTATTTACTGGTTTATGTCATAATTTCAAGCCCACTAGAACGTGACCTTCACATGTGGGTTTCTGTTTTGCTTTTTCTTCTGCCAGTCACTGAAGTGTTCCAAAAGCCTGAAAGGGGAACTGTCTTTCAGATGAATGAACTACTTAAGAAGCAAGTATTGCAAAGTATTTGGAAAGAAGAAACAAAGGGAGCTCAGACTTTCAGAACTAGAACATGAGTTGGAGCCTGAGTACAGAAGACATCTCTAGGAGAAAGCAGTTTTGTGTAATTTTAAAGTAACAGATTTGAAGGCATAAAGCAACAAGCACAGGCCAGAAGCAAAACCTGCAGGTACATTTACCAGTTATGAGGCCCGGTCATTGCCGGGTACCTGGCGGGGTACTTGGCGTACACTTAGAGTTAATACCTGTGGGATAAACAAATCTGCAGGATGGTTTTTCATCTCCATTTTACAGAAAGGCAAACTCAGGTGACACTAGAAGCTAGAGAAGAGCACAGAGCCTGCCTATCTTCCTTGTCTACACTATCACGTGCCCAGCATCCAGCACTAAGCTATTCAGTAGTAGGTTCAGAATATAAATTAGCTATGTAAAAGTTTTCTGCTGAGAGGTTAATAAACTTGCCCAAGACCTCTCAACTAGTATTTAGCAAAAGACAGAAGTTGAACTTATGTCCTTCCATTCAATAGCTAACAGTTTTTCTATTACGTCACGTCTTCTTACTAAGATTATAAGATGTATGCTGACCTACAACAATGCAGCAGTCAGAACAAGTATATTTATACCCAGTGCTTCTTTAAGGCATCTCAATATAAAAGAGGAAAATGGAAATGTTCCTAACAAATGTCATCCCAATGTTTAAGCAAAAAATTATGCTTCGTTTAACTAATATTGAGAAGCACAAGGTAAATTCTAGAGAGAATTTCATCAAAAGGAAGAAAGCGGTAGGTTTTAGCACCAAATCTTTAGTCCTCAGACAACTCAGAATTCCTTTTCACAGATATATCTCATTACTAGACATTAATGTGTGAGTAAATTTATCTGTCTCCACCCAACTGTTGGCTGGGACTGTGTCCTTCTGGGCACTGGCCTTTGAAATGCTAATCTGCTGTGTGAACAACTGTTCCATTGCTCTTTATCCTTAAAAGTTCTGAGGCTTCACATTGGGTTGCCAGAGCAGTCCCTGGGAGAAAACCAGCACCAGCAGCCAGGAGGACTGGATTCCAGAGGAGTCCCAAATCTGCGGAAGGAGAGGAGCCCCTGCCCCAGCCCAGAGCTAGCAGAAGTCACCTGGGGTCTCTAAACCTGGCCTTGCTAGACCTTGCAAGGGTTTAAATGAATAATTCATCACCCAATTCATATTCACCAGAAGCATTTACATATTTGCAGTTAAAGTACTTTGAGTGTCCTGCTTTACATCTAAGTAAAAGTGACCAAGTCATGGGATCCATTCTCTAAATTCTTTTTCACAGAAAGATTCATCCCAAATGTTTGCTGCTAGTGTTTTGTTACATTTTCTGCTATTGTTAACCTCAGAAAGGGCTGGAAGCTACTGGGATTGGGAAACTGTACTTGTTTCAATTCCACAAATTTTGACAGAGAACCTACATAGAAAATTGAACACTTGTGGTCTTAGACAACATTCATGGTGTATTTCTTATGGCTCTGGTATTTTTACTTGATAAATTTTATTTTGCGATCACATGAAAAAAATTAGGGATGCTTCACATATAAATCCCAAATCTAAACGTTGGCAGGAAGATCAGAAGACCCACGCATGGAACCGCAAAGGTCGAGAACAGGCTGGATGGTGACTTCCCTATGAGATCCAATACAAGCTTTCCACACAGTGAGCTTCAGTAATAAACTGTACTTGCCTGGTGACTGTGGAACTGAATTTGCTGCCCCTACTTGCACTGAAGGCCCAAGACCTCCCAACTAGTAAATGGAGGATGGGAAGTGAGGGTGGAGCAGAATACAAGAAGCGTAAGTATACTCTGTACTCACACTGAGCAGGGAAAATGAAAATGTTACGGACAACGACTTGCAAAAGCACCGCAGAGGAACTACAGCCGCCTCCAGGAGACACACAGAAACCATACTAATGCTCACCACGTACGGTGGGGAAAGACGGAAGCAGCAGAGAACTACAGTCAGAAGTTTGTTCTCCCCGATTTCTTACCCTCTCTGGCCATCCCTCCTGACTCGCCAACTTCAATGCATCATAAATTCCTTCAGGTTGCACCTTCTGAACAAGTTTTGTATACGGCCTTTCCTTACTCTAACATTAGCTCAGACTTTCATGGCCCTCTTTTTACTTGATTTTACAGCAGTCTCCAAGCTGGTCTCGCACCCACAATGCACCTCTCCACACAGCTCTCGGGGACCTACTGACACTGCAGCTTCAACCACATCGCTGCCCGGTTTTCACTGGCTTCCCCTAGTGCCCAGTAATGCTCGGCCGCCTTGAGAATGAGATCAGAGGCATTTTAAAAGTTAACTTCATACATGTTGATTTAATTAGTTGCTTAGGAACCTACACATCTATGCTATATCCTCAATGGATTCCAGTGATCTACCAGGCAAGTGTCCAGGTCCTTAGCTTTTCTGTGATGTCCTTCACAGTCTCCTGTCTTCACTGCACCTATTAGCATGTTTTCAAAAGTATGACATGGACCCACTTCGGGCAATAACTTGTATGTATGTTGTACCTTTCTCTTTACTGTCTTAAACAGTGACTCAGCTCTACCTTTCCTCATGCTCCAAATGCCTGGGATACAGTCAACACCAAAGGGGAATGGGTGAAGACAGCAGAAAAAGGCACACACGGAATCACAGTAAGATCTGCGGAGACAGAATCAGTAAGCATAACAAGGGGGTTGAAAATACCAGTGAAGCTGAAAAACCAGAACTCACTTCCTGAGCTAAGGAAAAATCACTGGTGAACAGGGGCACTTTGTGAAAGCTGCATTCAGGCTTCAAAGAGGTGTCCACGCCAGAGCAGTCAGACCGCAGGAAGCGAGCCAACTTGTTCCTGCCCACCGGAGGTGTCAGATTCATTTGGTAAACTACAACCTCTCCACAGAAAACAGTCCCCTGAAAACAAGTAATTCATTTTATTATAACTATCATAACACCATGCCTGTTTCCATCTCTCACTTCACATCGGAACAATTAAAATGAAAAAAAAAATTATGTGTTTTGCAAATGCTGAATATTCTTTTTCTATATCCCTGTGCTGATGTAGTTTTGATTATTTCAGAAACAGTAGTTCCCCACAGCGGCTGCGGCTGCTTGTGACAAGTGAGTCACACCATGGGCTCTCACTCTTTCCCTCGAGATTTTACTCCATAGTTGAATAGACTTAACCATTAGTCATTTTCCTTCATACTCAGCCAAGATTTTTGTTTAATCTCATTAGTCCTCCTCCTTCACACAATTCTAAACAACCTCAACCCTCACAAGAACACAGTTATGCCCCCTTCATACATTTGCAGAAACTTGTGCATTCTACCAGCTGCCAGGACAAGCTGACAATAGTTCGTGGTGTTTTAAATTTTCCCAAGTGAGTCAAGGGTTCCAACTGCAATAAACTGTGAGCCACCTCATCCCCAGCCCGGGGCCCCACAAATGCTTTCCAATTTGCTGACGTGATGGAGCCTAAGCGTCCTTTCTGGGCATTCGCCATGAGATCAACGGTGCTTCCTCATGAGGGTTTGATCCTCTTTTGCTTTATGAGCACTGAAACGATGCAGAGTATATCTGTATGAACAGTACCTGTGATGGGATCAAAGTCACCACAACATTTCCTTTCTGCTTTTGCTTGCCTTTGTGAGGCCAGTTATCAGGCTTCACTACCCATGATTACTATTTTGTTACAGGCTCTGACAACACTCCCAGAGAAGGAAACACTTTCCAACACCTCCTTCCCTCTGTGTTTAAGATGTTCATAGCTCCAAATGTCAGCCTCACCACGCTACAATGAAAACTGTCCCATAGTTGATAAATTATTCATTTCCTTCAGGAGTTTGCAATTTGAAGTGGTACTAACAGCCACATACCTGAAGCACCCCCAAAAGACATAAAATGCAATAACATTCAAAGCTTTGTCTGTATAAGCTCTAAAGGTTAAGTGCTACTAAATGTCTTTACCAAGATATGTGCTCCTTGAACTTATTTCTTCTAATTAATCTGCTCCAAATAAACACGACTAACAAAGCAAAGTGCTAAAAGAGGTAAATCAACTTTGTTTCCTTTAACTAATCTCTGATTTTAAAAGGCCCTTTGCTAATAACTGCCACCTCCCTCTGCCTGGAGAGAAGGTGTAGGTAGGTATGGCCCAAAACAGGTGTCATTTAAACTATGATGCTCAAAAAAACTCTGGCCCCATGAATATTTTTTTAAAATAAAATTTTACCCGGCACAGTCACACATTTAATTATGCATTACATGGAGCTTGGTTTCTAGAGTTAAACAGTTGCCACAAAGTCCCTCTGGCCCCAGAGCTTGAAACATTTATCGTAGAGCCCTTTTCAGAAAATACTGGCTGACTTCTCATCAAAAGGTATATAGCATGCAAGGCTTTCATAATATCGATGCTCGATAGGGCTTCAACAGTTGTACTTGGTGTATCATTTATTCAGAGAAAGACCACACTGAAATGTGACTTCTCTAGAACATCATCCGTGTTACCATTTGGAGGAGAAGGAAAGTTATAACACCTGCAATTCTAAGACCACTGGCTTCTCTAGCTGGTAGGGCTGTCACATGGTGGCAATAATCACCAGGCGCTTAAATTACTTCTAGGGTAAAGGCATGCGATGTGTCGTTCGTGCACCCTGCCTTTTATTCTTGATCCAAGTCAGTCATGAGATCCACCTTTACCTTCAAGGGAAGGGGACTCTGAAGAGAGGAATTTGACATATTTGGCCACGATTTCCAATCTAACACACCATGACGAAGAGAATGGGGACACACTAACAGTGATAAAAATCTCAAAAGCGGGTCTTGTTACTGATAATTCAGAGTAAAACTGACAGACAACAGTTTGAATAAGGAAGCCTAATAAAAAATAAAAAGTGGGTTTTATAATGTCACTAGTTGCACAGTACTCAGTATTTTACAAATTGGTTGCTTTCGATTTAAAAAAGGAAAAAATTAACCTGACAGAATGATTAATAATTTTCTAGTTTTTACATAGCAAATAAATTGTGCATATGATGTAACATTTCTTCTAGGACTCTGAGTTCTTATTATAACTACCAGTGAGCGTCTTGGCTTTCCAGTGGCAGAGAAAATATTGAGCAATCACAATCTAAACAAAGAACGGTTCAATTTAGCTCATGGTTTGTGGGGAGTCAGTCCATGGTCCACTGCCTCCAAAACAGAAAAGGCAAGGTGGAGGAGGGCTACCCATTTCATAGCAGCCAGGAAGCAGAAACAGAGTAAGGATCTGGGGAGGGAGATAAATACTCTCCAAAAGTATGTCTCCCGTGACATACCTCTCCCAGCCAGCTCTTAATAGTATATTGTGCTATGAATTCATCAATAGATCAATCAACTAATGAGTACAGTGCCCTCAAAATCCAATCACCTTCTAATGCTGTGAGACAAAACTGACTTTATTGCTAAGATGTTAAGAAAATTATATATACAATATACTCTAATATGTATAATATAATAAAAAGGTAACATTTAGTCCTATGTGTACATAAAACAGTCCTAAGCAATTTATTTTGACTACTTTAATCTTCACATCCACCCAATGCTTCACACAACAAAGCTGAGACATGAGAGATAAGACAATCTTCCTTTGACAATACAGAACAGAACTGTAAGTCATCTTTGCTAATAGGGATAGTTGATTTCAAGAACTTGTGCAAGATCTACCATTATTTCTGACAAATGGTCTCCCTTCTGAACCCCATAGTCAGAAGGGAAACATCTACCTTTCCTAACCTCTGTTCTAACTTTGTTTCAAAGCTTCTGCAAGCAACATTACTGGTTCTTGATGAGGGGACCTTTAGCAACATCTAAGCATAATCTGGTTGTGACAGCTGGGGAGCAAGGTGCTACAGGAGAAGCGGGAGAGCTGCTACACATGGCAATAATTAGGACAGTCTCACATGACAAAGAATTTATCAGGTCCCTAAACATGGATAGCGGCAAGCTTGCGAAACCTGATGGCACAAACACATCATGGATATATTTCTCCAGAAGCTCAGCATATAACTGTAATACAAATCTACGATACGGTTATAGTTTATTTGTTGTTTCTCTTAGAAACCACCTCTAAAATACCTACTGTTTAATTTCTAAATCACCCAAGAAAGCTGATTTCCATTTATACCAAGTATCACCAGGTGTAGCATGGGATAGAAATTAACCTTTATTGAATATCTGTGTTAGGCAAGCACAGTAGCCCTTACTCAGGATCTCTTTTACATCTCATAGGAATATCTTAGAGCTGTGAGCACCCCCAAAGAATTAGAAAAATTGAGCAAATTGCTCTAGGAAGGGAGAGGAACTCCAACTCCAAATTTGGTTGCTAGGGTCATGTACTGTTTTGGAGAAAACATTTAAATTACGGTTCCATAGTCATCTTATGTATTACCCTACATTTTCAATGGGCTTAAAACTAAATCCAAATATGTTTAATCACATAATAACCCTCCCACCATGGGGGAAAAGGTTACCAGGAAATATTTTACTTCATCTGTACAGGAAATACAACATACATACCACTTAGAAATCCTATTGCTGTAATTTTACCAAAATGGAAGCATACAGAGTAAAGACCCCATTAAAGTTCCTTTTTCCCCCCCGCAATTCTGTGTTGGGCCATCGCCCTCCAATTATAGCCTTGCATTACAAATGTTACCTCCCTGGGTCCCCTCCAGCAGTGGATACTGACCAAGGAATGTATAGACTTAATAGCATGTTTCTCCTGTAAAACTATCATGCGCTTTAAAAGCAAAACAAAACTGGCCAGAGATAAAGAGCTAAAAGCAGGCCTTTGTGCTTTTGTAAAATAGAAGCTTTAGTGTTTCCAAGTGTGTATTAGCTAATACAAAGAAAATTTCAGCTAGGCTGTTTAGACATTAGGTTTATAACTTGATCAGGAGATTATACCAAACTTTCAATACTCTACTGTGAAAATATTTTTTTTCTTCAAGTAGACGGTAGTACCCAACTCAAGTTTCACAAAACAGGTATCTCAAAATTGTGTGTTTCCCTAGAAACTTGAGTTATTTTTCAACTGTCAGGGCAGGTGCACCACCCTGGTCCCATGGACCACCTCTTCTCCACAACTTCTAATCAGCCTCTTAACAGACCTCACGATCACCTGGACCAGTCCATGGAAAGCATTTCCATCTTCGGCCTCATTGATCTTTTAAAATCTTACTTTTGCTTACGAATAAGTCAACGATCTATATAGTTCTGAAAATAAAAACCAGAGTCTTGAACCAGGTCTGTGATTCTTTGCTTCAGCAAGCCTCTGCTAACCTATGTGGAGACATAATTGAAGTGTCTTTCCTCATTGTTTGAGATCCAGACACATCCTTATCTCTTCACCTACAGACCATGCTAGACCAGTGGTGGCGAGGCTAGGGCACACGTGCCACAGCAGACTGACTGTATTATCAAAAGCTTTACAAGGTTCACCATCACTGCACTAGACTGTTTGTTTCATGGGTGTATCAGCACACTCTTCTTTCAGTCCTAAAAACTCTCCTTGGTCAGCACTTTTGTTCATTTCTATTCATCTACCAATTAACTCACAAGTCATTCCCACAAAGCTATGTGCCTGATCAAATCTAATGAACTATACACCTAACAACAACATCAGAATCAAATAATATCTGAATAATGTCTATGGTTAATAGTATTCTGCCAGTGTTGACCTCCTGGTTTTGATCATGTACACGGCTATGTAACATATGGGTAACGAGCACACGGGAAATTATTGTACAGTTTTTAAACTTCTTTTAAATCTATAACTATTTCCAAATTAAAAAACTAATCACTTCACAGGAAAGCTTTTTACTACTCCTCAGAATAGATGAGGCACTTAGCTGCCTATTTTCACCCCTTATAACACTTGTTACACTATTTTAAAAATTAGGGTTAATGTTAAATGTTTTTGTGCATCCCACTTGTTTCACTTTTTAGGACCAAGGATCATATTGCTTTTTATAACCACTATATCACCAGCAGTTAAATCTGTATTTCAAACAGGAAACATGTCCAAGAAACATGCATTAAAGTGGCTGTTGAGTACAAGAATGATCCAGTCAATGTCCTTTGGAATAATAAATGTATGCAAAGATACATATTTATGTTTTTAAAATATTCTATTCAAATTGTGATGTTAATGGGATAATGCTATAGAGATTTAAATAAGGATTTCTCAGATTCTGAAATGATGCACACTAATGAGAAAAAAGCATAATAGTAAATAACACTACATGGATATTTAATTGTTACTCAATATATTTTGCAAGGAGTTCTTTACTTAATCTTTATAATAAGCACATCAAGTGTGTGGTATTTTTATCTTCATCTCACAGATGACAGCTCCATGGAGGTTGGTCACTCGTCCATGGTTGGAGTTTCTCTAAGGCAGAGGGGAGATCTAAACAGAAGCACCCTCACAGTCCATATCCTCATATACTCCTTCCTGCCTGAACATAGCCTGAGAATATTGTTTTCAAGCATCCTGAAAGGAAGACATGGGTTGTGGAGATCTACTGCAAGGTGATACAGGACCGTATCTCAAAGGTTTGATATCCCTGCCAATTTCCCAAAGCTTCCCACACAGCAAATGCACACACATACATGCACACATACTGGTTTGGTGAAGGAAAACACGGAGCCAAAGCAAACCGAGAAAATGAAAAACTACAAAATTGTAGATGACAAACCTGTCTTATAGTGGCTTTTCCACCTGATCCCACTAATTTTCTCTAACTCTTCATTTCAAGACAGACACTGGCTTGGAGTTTGTGACATAACTAAACATACCCGCATGGGTAGTAGGAGAGGTTATCTCCCAAACAAACAGAGACACAGTAATTTGAAATGGATCACGGTAAACAGTACCTAAGTGAAAAAAGGTAAAGAAACGAGGAATGAGAAAGGAAAAACATATGGGAGATCATACAACATACCAAACCTCACCAGGCTACTACAAATTATATGTAGCTCACAAATATTTTAGATACTGTCCCATCCTTCAAGCTTAGGGCTTTATCACAAATACAAGTTAGAGATTAAAAAATAAGCCTTACTTTGGATTTTTTAAGCAAGTCCTACTACACTCAGTAAAAGGCTTTGAAGTGTACATATGGGTCCATTTTGTAACATATTCTTAATCTTACAAGGTAGCTGCAGCTCTGGTGGGAGCAATTAGTTCAGAAAGCCACAGAAACTTCACAATGGAACTAAAGGATCAGTAAGACAGCTGGGATAGTTTCCTTCCTGCAGCTGGATATTGCTAATTTAGCTATTTTCAAAAGAGGGGAGGAGGAAGGAGAGAAATACATTTTTGTTTGGCCACACCTCTGCCAGTTCAGACAAAAAGAAAACATGGAAGGACCAAGAAACAGTAGATGGCCAGCTCTCTCTCTGGTCTTCTAGAGAACATCTTACTCTAACTGACCTGCGGAAACCAGCAAATAATACCTTCATGTTGGATGTGCCAAAAGGACTCTAACCAAGTAACTGGTGGAAACAGCAATTTACATTTTACACTTTTAATACATTAATTAAAATATAATTCACATGCTATAGAGTTCACTCATTTAAAGTATATAGTTCAATAGTAGTTAAATACATCACATCAGTCTAACTTTGGAACTTTTTTATCATCCCCAAACAATCTACCTACTAAAGAATGGGTAATATGGGTGGGGTTGGGGAAGGAGGTAAGAAAGAGCGTGTTCATAATCTAAAATAAAAACAAGAATTTTTTATGACCTATGAATACTCTAGGCGGGAACTGAAGCCATTGGCTGGAAGATGTGGGTTTAATGATATAAGAAAAGACATTCTTTCTATTCTTAGCTTCATTTGGGGAGCTATCTCACTAATCTCTGAAAAATGCAAAAGGAATAATTTGCTCTCAACCCACCATTTTCGTCTCCCTTTAAAACCAATGTGTTTTCTTGAAAAACGTTTCCTACGAATATCAGTGGCCACTGACTGTCTTCTTCAACCCCACATTCAGCTTTCTGAAACACTGGCCATATACTACTGTACTTACATTAAACATCTCCAGTTCATTCCTCTGAGGAGCTCAGGAACGTTCATCACGAGAAGTAACAGGACAGTTGAAACAACTCCCGTCATCCATTCTTCTCAAGCCAAGTTAATTTTAAATTGGTAACTAACACAAATTTTTGCTAAAGACTGACAGAAGCAGATAGGCCTCCCTTTTCTCTTCCTGATCAGCAGTTTAACTTATGGGTGCTGAGGTAGATAGGTACGAATCTTCCAGGTCTTTACACAGAAACAAGTTGGCAGGCTTAATACGAGGCAAGAAAACCCGGCTTACTACCACCCAAATTTTGATCACCTTTCTAGGTTGAAAAAAAGAATTTCAGCACCACACCTAATCCAAGGGCTACATAAAAGGCTTGCTGAACATTGCTGAATAATGACACCAACGAACTTGAGTCATCTGCTGACCTATGCAGTTCAGCTTAACTCATGTAATACTCACAACCCAAGAGTAGGTCTTCCAGTCCCATCTTCGTCATTTTCATTATCTCTATCATCCACATTCTACAAATGGGGAAGCTGAGGCAAACAGAACAATTTACCAAAATGAAGCCAGAATTCAAGACCGGAGATTGGTTTCAGAGCCCACAAACGACTCTATCACGACAAACTTACAGTCATCTCACAGCACTGGTGCCAGTCGGCTTTCTAGTTCAAAGAGATACATACACTCCCTGGGTTACACTGAGATGCTCTCTAAAGAGGGCTCACAGCTTTCCTAAGGGTCAGCGATGACACCAAGGAGGTTTAACAATGAGAAGGAAAGTGAGGTGCTACAGTATTTATTACCTAAAATGGAGACATTACAAAAGGCAACAGAAAGTGGATAAACTAAACCATCTGAGGAGTTGAACTACAAAGATGTACGGTTCTAACAGAGGTCTGGTCTAAACAGAAGTACAATTATAGTGGCCAAGGGGTAAACTGAGGCCGTAAGTTATTCCATTAGAGCAAAGGTGGGCTGACAAAGATGCCAAGAGCAGGTTCTTGGCCCACATTTGCGTTTGAGGGGCAGGGTGGTGTTGACATGGGCAGTGGTGCTGGGAGGGGTGTGACTTGATGGGGGTTAGGAGGAGCAAGAGGAGGAAGAGAATAATGGACAGAAAACTACAAGTAGTATATACGAAATAAAATTTCCAAAAGCGACTACAAAAGCATAATCAAA
Organism: Fukomys damarensis; assembly: GCF_012274545.1. Classification (NCBI taxonomy): domain Eukaryota; kingdom Metazoa; phylum Chordata; class Mammalia; order Rodentia; family Bathyergidae; genus Fukomys; species Fukomys damarensis. The sequence goes on along the minus strand of NW_022900943.1, from coordinate 9,950,892 downwards.
GGGAAATGTTTCTTCCTGGAATTGCACTACTATGGCCTGAATTAGTCTTTAGTTACATGTTTGCTAAAGAAAAATCTGACCCAGCATAAGCCAGAGCTACTCAAGGTGACTGAACAAAAGTCACACTTGACTCTCCCCTCACACCACAGCTCTGGCATGCAATCACGCATTCGATAAACAACTAGGACAACTGTCTCAACTACTCGAGACATAGAAATAAAAAGAAACAATATGCACGCACATCTTGCCTTTTAAAATAACATGGGGACCTGTGGGGCATTTTCAGTTGACAATGGTAAAGAGTATAATTTTCTGCTAAGGAGATATTATCACAATTTTTCAATCTAGGTTTGAACCAAGGCTCATAGGAGCTCTCCTATTTAATACAACATCACATCCAACACTTTTCAACTGCCTGCTACACAGCAAGTTACAGTCCTGACTCCTGGGTTCTTTGGAGTTCATTATTTCAAAAGGTTGTATTGGATACATTTAATTAACATGGAAAATGAGGGAGGTTTCTTTCCATTCCCAATCCACTAAATTTTCTTTTTTCACAGGAGAAAAAACTCTTTTAAGTATTATTTCAGAGTTCTCAAATGGTTTTGACAAATCACTATTAAGTTTTGAAATACAAGTCATGATCTTTGGATCAATATAAAACACAGCTAAGGACAAAAACTGATATAGCTGGTATGCTACTGAAAGCATAAAGAAACAAAGTCATTTCTCAGGTAATGAAAGCCTGAAAGATATTATACTTACATGCTGACAAAGGAATCGATTTCTGGGGCTACTTATACTTTTCTTTCAGAGTTGTAAGAAAAGGTAAGGACACAATTTCATAGATTATAATCTGTATTCTATTTTACCATTTGTTCTGTCAGCATCCTTAGTGACAAAAGTTATAATTCTTAGCATGCCCTTTCTTGTACCACAGATATTCTGCGCTATGTTACTAAAAGATGTACCTTCTTTTAAAATGTACCTAAAAATACGGTTAAATTTTCCTTTTTGCCAGGAACTTTCATGACACACATGCTATTCAATATTCCCCAGTAAAAATGTTAAGGAGAAAATACCACACACCAAGGCTGAGTAGACAAGGACAAAACCACTTAAAACTGATATGGCAAAGTAGAAGCCTCTTCCTGCTTTTTAGCTACAATAGGAGGGTGACAGAAAATGGATTATTTCGCAAGTCAACATCTTGAGGTTAAGAGCCAGGATCACACAAATATACAACATGGAAAATGTCACAACTAAAGATCGCTAAGCAAGTGCCTTCATGGTTTCTTGTTTAAGAATACCATACGAGACATGCTAAGGAGGACAAGCAGCAGCAGAAGGGAAGGGGCAAGATTAGACAATGATCATCTACAGCACTTCTCTTTAAAAGTAACTTTAACAGCACTTGTTCCTAGTCTCTTGACATCTGTCTGCCACTTTCCACCAGAGAATTAAGCAAAGGCCAAGATGCACAGTAGAAGAACACCCTTACTTACTGGAAGCATAACTTCATGGAATAATTATGTCTAGTAACTTCAAGAAAATCTTTAGCTGTGATCTCAGAGCAGGCTTTTGCCAGAATTTAACAACAGGGAAACAACTTACTTTTGCACTTTAGCCAAAACCTAATAAATAAAGCCATAGGCCCAATTTCTCTCTAATAAACTAAATTTAGATTTCAACTTTAAAATAAGTTTCGACTTAAATGGCTTTAAAATAACAGCAGCATCTTACATTTGGGTCTTTTCCCAGTTAATTATTTCCTGGCATTGTACTGGAAATTCCTTGGCTTCACCTTAAGCCAACACTCCCAAGTGCTAATTAGGAGACCATATACATCAGCAACCAGAGATGCTGTGCTCAAAACATGCGTGTTCCATATGACCCCAATTAATGACGCTATTTCTTTCAGTCCTTGAAAGATCTCTTCAGAAAATAGAGCCCTTATTTTAATGAAATGTCAAAATACAATTAATAAGATAGGGCCAGCATGATACTGGACCCTGGTCTTCAAAATATTCTGAACATGAATCAAATTTAACCTCACTAGAGTAACCAGTAGGGGGAAAAGTTAATGACTGCAGATGTTATTATACATTTTAATCGTACCAGGGGACTCCCAAAGAGAGGGGCTAACTTGTACGCAAACTAAATCACTCTGGAGGAAGCAGACAGTGTGTCAGTGATCATGCGCTGCTAGCCACCCCTTTCCAGTGCACTCTCTTCCCAAATCCGTGGACAGATTGGAAAAGAAATACATGTAAACAGGGTAGACTTCATGACTGCCTAATTACACAGGAGATATGATCTTCTCATTTACTGGCAAGCTGATTCACCACAATCTCAGTTTCAAAACCAAACAGGCCAGAAATCCCAACTTTGGTGTCTCTGCTCCACAGAATTCCCAGTGCACCTCCAGACCCTCCATCCAGCCCGAGTTGCCAGTTCCGCTTGCCTTGTTTTAATATTGTATCGGACGACAGCTGTCGGAAACAGTACATCAGAACAGCTGCTATGACAGCTATGAGGGGCTGGGAAGTTTAATTGGGCTCAGTGTGACTGTGTGCATTTTCCTAAACTTGGAAATATCCACACAACCAAACAAATTTCTAAAGGGCCTGAACAATGTTTACTTATTGGAACCACCAACTGGTCAGCTTCAGTGTGAGTTATATCTCTAGTCTCACAATATCTTTGCCACCAGACTGTGAAGAGGTATAAAAAAAAAAAAAAACCAAAAAAAAACAAACAGTAGGAGCAGTTAGATGCCCGAGAAGAAGGGCATTAAACAAGAGAGGAAATGGTAAGGAAGTCACATCAATAATCCCTTTCAGAGGCTGGCCGGTAGCCAAGGAGGATCCCATGGTGTCTCAGGATTTACTTCCAGAGGAAATGTATTCAGAGGCCTTGAGCCTGGTGCCAACCGCAAACAAAACCGCTCATTATGGTCACAGCCCCCCGCAGAAGGGGAGAAAGGCTTACTCTCGGCATCGGCCCGCAGGAAGAAGGCGAGGAGCAGCAGTAGCAGCCTGGCTACGTGCACCATCCTGCAGCTTGGCAGCAGCGTGCGCTGGCAGCTTGGATCCACTGCCTCGGAAGCCACAGCAAGTCTGTCCACTGTGAAACTTCAGCTGGAACCCTTTCAGAGCCTGTGCGAGGGGGGAGAGAAAGAAAACACAAAGATGCTTAGATCTGTCACTTCCCGTCCCACTCCATCACCACCACCACCGAGAGAGAGACACACAGCCCTTCGTAGACACAAAGGGAACTGCAAGCGCCGTGCCCATGTATCAGGCAAGAATTCGGCCTGTAAAACGTAGGATCCCAGGCACTGCCATTCCCAGGCCATTTGGACAGAACCATCTAGAACTTCTCTCCCTGCTCAAGCCACCTTCTGTGTAAGAGTCTGAGAGGGAGCTGTGGCTGCACAGGAAATATTGCATGAATGTATCAATGGAAGAAAGCACACCAGAGCTACAAAGGAAATATTAAGAGAAGCTCCTTCACCTAGGACAGAGTCTATTTATGTCAGAATAACGGAAGCTGTTTTCTTGGCCACAGCAGAAATGTCACAGCTAATTCACCTTCCCTGTTTAAATAGGAGATGTTGGAATTTTTTACATTCAAATTTTTTGCAAAGGCACCCTTGGCTTCTTCCTTGAAGACACATCAATGTTCAAGTCTAATTTGACTTCAATGAGTCAAAACAATAGTCACCACAAGCCTCTTAGATTTAACAAGATTTCCATTTGCCTCCTAGGCAAGGGCTTCATTCTTTTCAACTTTCTATGTAAAAGCAGTACTCCACAAACTATTTTTAGAGAACTACTGAGTAAGACATCAAAAAATCCCACCTGACACAAGGTATCTTGAAGTACGAAGATGAATCAGATTCCATCCTTCTTAAGAATCTTTTAAGATTCCAGATTAGGAGGGAAAACAAGACAGGTACATCGGATGACTAGTATGAGTTAACAGACAATTAGTGCCAGGAAAGAAAACCAAATAATGCAATGAAAGATAAGATTGGGAATGGTAGCAGGGAAAAGCAGTGTGTCAGATGTGACCAGGGAGTAAAAGGAAGATTTTTAACAAGAGGAAGGCAGGGCATTTCCTGAATTCTATGCAAATGTAGGGCAACAGGAAGAATTCTGAGAAGGCTGAGTTGACAGGTCTGTTTGGACCAGGGCTTCCCAAACATCAGCATGACTCTTAGGACCTGGAAAGTTATTAAAACAGATAGCTAGACACCACCCCCAAGGCTGTGGTTCAGCAGGTCTACAGCGGGTCCAAGAACTTATATTTCTTAGCACTTTTCTGGCTGATGCTACGTCATGGGCTCAGGGGCCACACTTGGAGAACTGATGGGTTAGTATGAAGCGTCTATTAGGAAAACAGGAGACGAGGCAAAAGAAAATTGTTTGAGCTCAAAAGTCAGTCACAGCCTTGGGTACTAATCTAAGTCCAACAGTCATTACTCAGTAAACCAGAAAAAGCTATTTAATGTTTGGGGGCCAAGAAACAATATGGAGCTGGGTTATGAGAAGATTAACTGACAGGCAAATCAGGGACAACTCAGAGAATACTACTCAGACATAATATGAGTCCCAGATGAAAAGCAATGCTGGTTCTGGAGGGAAAAGAAGGGAAGCAAGGACAGACCCCACCAGTAATTGGCAGTATGGCAGTTCAGGCGACAACTGTTCTTCCAGAAGCTTCAATAAGTGTAGTACACCCTCCTACCCATGCCTTTAATGTCTCTATATTAAAATTCCTGAGATAAACACAAAATTCCTGACAAGAAATAAGAGAGTCAGCAATATCCTAATTCACTAAAATAACCTGTACTTTAAAAAGAATCATAATGCAGATACTAACTACAGTGTGTCTCCTCTGACACCACACTTGAGCATGAGAACAAATATTTTTTTAAGTGTTATCGTTTTTCATTCCTACGCACAAGTGGTTTGAACCCAGCAAAGCTAAAACTAAGGAGAGGAGGGTATCTGCCTAATTACTCTCCAGGGGAGAGCCGTTTTGTCCTTTTTAACAGATGTGTGGGTGTCATGACATAGGCTGTAGACCGAAGCACAACTTCTTGACTCCACAAGCTAGACTGCTGTTCCAAAACAGCATTTGTTATCCATCCCATCTGAAAAACACTACTGTGCAACTCACAGCTACCGAATGTTAAAAAAATCCTCAAAATTTCACAGGAAAAGCACAAACAGAATCCACGCTCCTTTCCCTCCCATCTTCCACCACTCACTGCAACACACTGGCACTTCAGAGGAGAGCAGTGTCCAGGAGCCCTCAGTCCTGTTGGATAGAGTTTGTGTCTGTGCAGGCGAGACAGGGCCAACTGCGCCATGCTGATTCCTCCCAGTCACAGAGATGGGGCCTGAGACAGGTCGGCTCAGGAGAGCAGAGACCTGGCTTCCTCTCCTCCTCAGCTGGAGTGTACGAGATCAAAGTCTTCCAAAGGAACCAAACGTCACCTCTGGAGTTGGACCAGTGCCAGGATCTCCCACTCTCCAATGAGTGTGGAGATGAGCATCCATATTTATCCTGAAACACTCTGCCCTCAGCCAAGACATGACAGAAAGAGTAGCTTATTTATGACATAAACCTTGCCAAAAAGAAAATGCTGGCTGCATCTAGTAAGCATGAGTTTATATTTTAGATCAAAAATGGGAAACAGGTTTGAAGGAAATGGTTAAGCCAAAGTAATGAGAACAAAGGATGAGCTAAAAACATATACCAAAAAAAGAGGGGGGGGTCAAGAAAATCAAAAGACAGATGGAGTGCAGAGGGAGGGAGGGACAAGAGAGTGGATGAAAAAGAAATAAAGATGTATTATGTACATGTACCAACTCTACCAAAGAAAGCAAACAGTTTGTACTACAAACATATACTGTCTTAAAAAAGCAGAGTAGGTTCCATTGGCTTATATAATGGTTGCTAAAGAACACTGCAAAGAAAAGAGGAAAAGTTGTTGTTTTTTTTTTTGCAAGATATTTACAGTACCATCTTCTAGCTTGCCTCATAAATTTCTCTGTATTTGCCCTATAGCCTTCTGCAGAGGTTAACTCTGATTTTTATGTTTTACCCTGAGTTATTCATGAACAGGGGCATACAAATAAAGCTGAAACAACTATGAGTTTAAAATTTAAAGCTTTATTTTTGACACCACAAAAAGCCTATGAGCATATCTTCATTTCTAATAATCTCAATATTCACTTCTGTATTTAGGTACCGAGTGATTAGAGAAACTAACGGTTTGGAGGGCTATACGATGCATGTACTGTAATTTGAAATGGAACAACAAATAATACACATGCCTAAAAGCCTCAACAAATCCTAGTTTCAGGGGACTTCATAAGCTGACACCTATCCACTTCTGTAACACTTTTCTGTAATAAGTATATTCATATATAAAGTAACAAACGCTGATGTACTTTTTCAGCTTTCTGTACTGCCGATATATATTTCTATAGATTGTGTTAACGTAAGAAAAAAGGCAAAGAGGAAGCAAACTTATTTTTAAAATATCCTGAGTCCTTTAAAGAAATGGCCAATTTTAGGTTTTATATAAGAAATGCAGTATATGAAGTCTGGGACATCTTGTCTCATCAGGAAGCAAGAAAGCTTTCAAGGAGCTACTGCGTTATTTCCAAGAAGAGAATCCAATGGGACGAAATGTCCATTAGCTCCTAAATGTAAGAAAATCTGACCGGGAAAAAGCGCAAGAACTGGAATAAACTGAGACGGCATTGTAAAATCCCTAAGTTCGTAACTTGAATTTTCTTTTTTTCGAATTATACAGGGCACTCTAGGAAAACGTTGAAGACCTGCTACAGCTTGGATAAAGGCCCTGTCCCTGAGGCCTGCTTGTAACAGGTTGCTCTCCAGGGTGCGGCTCTACTGGGAGATGCCAGCATCTTTAAAGATGGGGCTTAGGAGGAGGTCTTCCGGGCAGAGCCCCTGCAATTGGAAGGAAATACTGGGGCCCGCCCCCTCCTCTGCCCCTCTTTGATGACTGGGTTATGGGGGGAGAGCTCACTCTGCTGCAGGTTGCTGCCGTGATGCTCCTAAAGAAAGAGGGCACAAGGTCATGGACTGAAACTTCCAAAACTGGAGCCTAAAAATTCCTTTTACAATAGCATCCAAAAAAATGAAGTATCTAGGAATCAGTCTAATAAAGGAAACAAAAGATCTCTACACTGAAAACTACAGCACTCTGAAAAAGAAATTGAGGAGGCTATAAAAAAATGGAAAGATATCCCCTGCTCCTGGGTAGGAAGAATCAATACAGTGAAAATGGCCATACTACCAAAACTGCTATATACATTCAATGCAATGCCAATTGAAATTCCAACACTACATTTCACAGAATTATTAGAAAAAAAATCCAAAAATTCATTTGGAACCATAAGAGACCTAGAATAGCAAAAGCCATTTTAGGCAACAGACACATGGCACCAGGTATAACAATTCCCAATTTGAAACTATACTACAAAGCCACTGTGATAAAAACAGCATGGTACTGGCAAAGAAATAGGCCTGAGGATCAGTGGAACAGACTGGAAGACACAAAAACAAATGCAGATGTACTCAGCTACCTCATCTTTGACAAAGGAGCTCACCATCCTCAGTGGAGGAAAGATAGCCTCTTTAATAAATGGTGTTGGAAAAACTGGATGTCAACCTGCCACAGATTAAAATTAGACCCTTATCTTTCGCCATGCACTAAATTAAAATCCAAATGGATTAAAGATCTAAATATTAAAACAGAAACATTAAACTTGCTGGAAGGTAAGTTAGGCAGAACTCTGGAAGACATTGGTATAGGAAAAGACTTTATGAACAAATCCTCAGTAGCACGGGAACTAGCAGAAAGAATCAACAACTGGGATCTCATCTTACTAAAAAGCTTCTGTACTTCAAAAGAAACCATTAGCAGAACTAAGAGACAATCTACAATGTGGGAAAAAATTTTTACCAGCTGTACCTCAGACAAAGGACTATTATCAAGGATATATAAAGAACTCAAAACAATCAGTCCCCCCAAATATAAAGACCCGATCCAAAAATGGGCATCCGAAATGAACAGACATTTCTCATACAAAGAAGTGAAAGCAGCAAGAAAATATATGAAAAAATGTTCCACATCACTGGTCATTCGAGAGATGCAGATGAAAACAACACTGAGATTCCACCTCACCCCACAAAGAATGGCTGCTATCAAGAAATCACACAATAACAAATGTTGGCGGGGTTGTGGGGAGAAAGGAACCCTCCTCCATTGTTGGTGGGAGTGCAGACTAGTGCAACCACTGTGGAAATCAATATGGAGATACCTCAAAGAGCTTGGACTGGAGGTTCCATTTGACCCAGCCATCCCTCTGTTGGGTATCTTTCCAAGAGAACTAAAAGAATCATATCACAGAGAAGTATGTGCACCCATGTTTATAGCGGCACAGTTTGTAATAGCTAAATCTTGGAAACAGCCCATTTGCCCATCCGTTGGAAACTGGATAAAGAAGATGTGGTTTTTCTATAAAATGGAATATTACTGAGCCATAAAGAATGAGAAAATAGATTCATTCATAGGAAAATGGATACATATTGAAGATATACTCCTAAGGGAAATAAATAAGTCACACGTGTAAATACCGAATAGTTTCCCTGGTTTGAATAATCTGCAACAATGCATAAGATTCTAATAAGATTACTGACATTTAGAAATGGGAAGAAAGGAGCTAAAGGTGTAGGGAAGGTGTGATGTGTAGGGAAAGAGTAAAAAGGGAAAAGAAAAAAATGTGAGAGAATGAAAAGATGAAAATAAAGTGTTTTTAGATGGGGAGGGGAGGAGGGCGTGAAGGGAGGGCAGAGGTAAGGGGAAAAAATGAGAATCAAGACTTCCCATGTAGAGGTACAAGATCCCAACAATGAATGTAACTGTACTGTATACCTAAAATGTACCAATAAACTCAATTAAAATTGAAAAAAAAAAAAAAGAAAACCAAAACTGTAGCCAAAACAAACCTTTCCTCTTTTTAAATTGACTTTTCTCAGCTACAGTAATAGGAAAGTAAGAGCTAAATTATTATACTAAAAAAAAAAAAAAAGGGCAAAAAAAAACAGAAGGGTAGATAAGTATGCATTAAAAAGAAAAATTATTTGTAAGAACTTTTCAAAAAGACACTATTACTGTTTACAAGAAAAATGGGTATCATTCTGTATCTCTAAAAACTTTCTCATCTGGTGCATGGTGCACACCTGTAACCCCATCATTCAGTAGGCTGAGGCAGGAGGACTGTCACAAGTTAGAAGTCAGGCTGAACTACACAGCAAGATCCTGTTTCAAACAAAAACGAAAACTATGCTTTTTTTCTGTCTTATAACAAACTCATCCTCTTAAGTTTAAACAGAAAAAGGAAACACCATCCTAATGCTATTTCACCTGGGCATACTTCCGGCAGTTACCTAATGTGCTAGGGGGACGGTATAGGGAGGAATTTCTGTATTCACATGCTGAGAATCTTCTCATCAACCTTCCAAACAAGGCCTCTACAAATCAGTTAGAACTTTCCAATTATTCAGGAGAAGGAACCATTTGTACAAAAGATGCGCTCCCAGGAAGCCAGTAAGAGAAACAAATATAGAGCTGAGGGTGCCTCACAAATTCTCCCATAACCTCAGCAGCAGTGTCCCTTATTTTCTAAAAAAAAAAAAAAAAAAAAAAAAAAAAAAAATTATTTACTTCATAGGATGTAAAAGGATGATCAATAAGTGCTCAAGTATCTAACTGAAAATTTTCCAAATAGAAATATTGTTGTTTACGAGAAATCTGTGCTAAAGATGGAGTTTCGACATGCCAAAGAAAGAAATTACAATCCCATCTCTTAACATCATCCAGAAATCCACTCGGAATGAAACACTTACACGGAAGGCCCAGGGCAAGAGACGCAGCTCCACAGCAGAGAGCTGGCAGAGCGGGCACAGGGCCTGGGTGCAGCCCCCAGTTCTAACGAAAGAAAAAAGCAAAGACCTCAAGTTTCAAAACTACTTGAAGAAAACAGGGAACATTTCAGGGCCCTGTTATCCAAGATATTTTTAGATAAGTCCCCCAAAGTATCAAAACAGAAAAAAGGGATCAAATAAAAAAGCAAAGGAAACAAGAGTGAAGAGACAGCCTGGATAATGGAAACAGTACTTGCTAACTATCCATTCAACAGGGGATTAATATCCAGAATACACAAAACTCGAATAATTCCAAAGGAGGAAAATAAAGAAGTGCATCAAAAATGGGCCAATTATTTAAACAGACATTTTCCAAAACAAGATACTCAAATGGCTAATAAGTATATGAAAAAATATTTAATATCAGTAATCAACAACCAGAAAATAAAGCTCAAAATCAAAAGGAATACCATCTCAACTCACTGCGAATAACATAGCAAAATAGTAAAAAGGGAAGGGGAACTCAAGAGGACTCCGTGAAAGGGGACCATAAACATGTAAATCAGGGAAATCAGTATGAAGAGACCTTGAGGAACAACAGATAGAGCGATCCAGGACCTAGCAGTTCCACCACTCAGGGTATAACCACGGAGAAGGGAACCATGCGTAAAAGAGAGATGTGTACTTGCATTCTCAGTGTGCCACTCTGCACAGCGACAGAGACACGGTGTGAGCGAAGTGCCGACTCAGATGAAGGATAAAAAATAGGGAATGCTATTTAGTCATTAAAGAATAAATGAAATTCTGTCACTTGCGGCAACAGAGATAAGCCTAAGGGACCATAAGGAAGCCACACACGGTCAAATACTAGGTGGTCTCCGATACATGAGGAAGCCAAAGTACAGCACATAGAACAGGAGTGGCCAGAGCAGGAAACATAGAGGAAGGAGAGTTAAGAGAAATTCTGGTCACTAGGTAGAAATCTACATATAGACACATGGAAAAGACATTAAGATTCTACAGGACAGGCAGGTGACTATTTACTGTACACTGCCAAAATAGAAGGATTCTGAATATTCCCAGGGCAATGAAAACGATATACGTGTTCAAGATGATGCAAATGCTAATTAGCCTGATTTGATCACACAATGCATATTATCATCAAAAATCACACTATAGCCGGGTGCGGTGGTGCACGCCTATAATCCCAGCACTGGGGAGGCTGAGGCAGGAGGATCGCTGTGAGTTCGAGACCAGCCTGGGCTACATAATGAGTTTCCAGGTCAGTCTCAACTATGTAGTGAGACCCATATATATATACTAATTATGTATTGATTTTTTTTTAAAGGATAAAGTTCCATATTTTCTCACTTCTTAGAAGCCCTATCTGGGATAAAATAGGAATGGAAACTTCTAGAAGAAGTAAACTGCATTCCAGATATGAATGACAAGGGCACCCACACATCTCTGTGTGAAATAATTTATATAACTGCCCAGTTTTTAGGGAATGGCCATGCTCAATACCAGTGAAGGATACAAAAAACGCACTCTTAAATATGCAGTGCCAAGAGCCTCAGCATTGATTATGAAAAACACTGCTGAAAAAAAGAGCAATAGAAGGATATTAAAGACAAAAGAGAAAACTGCACGCCAGATACATACTCAAACCTAAAGAATACAAGTAAATGTTTCATGAGAAAAGCATTTAAAGGCCTTAAAATGGTATTATTTCACATGACAGCATACCAAATAAAAAATTTGTGGTTTTTCTCTATTCTGTCTTAAACATGTTTTCATAACACTTAGAAAGAAAGAGGGATTTTTATGAGCTCTCAAATATAAATTCATAGTAACTCACTCATCTCATTTTTGGCTTAGGCTATGCCCTAGCATGATGATACGAGGTGGCTGTAAGCACACAGGGATTCTTCAGAGGAATTTAATTTTAAGCCTACTGAAGAACAAAATAATACCTATCAATACAGACACTTAAAAGAGTGTTTGTTTGTTTAAATCTAATTTATAGAGAGAAAAGCTGATAACTATTAGTCTGGGCTATATATAGTACAATTTTCACACTGGGTCACACATAAATATTACTTTCAGAAGTGGCCAATGACATTATTAACTTTGTTTCTGTCTCCTTTGGGAAGTAAAAATGAGATATGCCAGGAGATATGAACAGACAAAAGGAAGAAGGGAAAAAGCTTCATTGCCAGGCCATTTTTCTCCTAAACATTATAATGGAAGGGACCTTTAGAAAAAAGGTATCTCCTGTGTATGCAGGATGAGGAAGTTTTATTGGGTTTGAACCCAAGGCTTCCTACTGAGCTACTTCACCGGCCCTGTCTAGCTACTCAAATATTGAGACAAGGTCTTGCTAAGTCACTAATCTGCTCAGGTTGGGCCCCAACTTGAGACCCTCCTGTCTCAGCTTGTCAAAGCACTGGGATTAAAGGCAGGAGCCACCATGACTGGCTAGCATGCCATTTCTTCAAGTGACTATTGCATGCTGTAATTTCTACCTAGTTTTTAGGGATGCTAGTAGAACTGGCCATGGAAAAGTGAAAATACATCTCTTCTCAACCTACTCTTGGGAGCCTATTATATATACAAAGACACTGTGAAGGGAGAAACAGATCTGTCTCACAAAATAAAGATGGATGTGCAATTCATTTACTTCCCACCCAAACAAGAGAACATAGGTTCCATTATCTTAATCTTTAGGCATTTCTAAGTGATTTTTAAACTATTTCTAACCCATTATGACTTTTTTATCTTACAAATAATAAAGGTTTTCATTTTAATACATGCAAAATTTACTATGTTTTAAACATATTTATCTTTTAAAATATATTCTGAGTAATTTGTTTTAATCCTCACAACACATAGTGGGGAAAGTCTGTCCATGCATGATATATTTAACTTCTTTTCTACAAAAACATTTTTTTTAGAATTTACTTCATGAAGCATTTACTACTCTCTTTATAATGGGTGTACTCTAGCACTGATTATTTTTTTCTTAATACTAACTTAAAAACAAAATTAAGGGCCTTAATTATTCTTAAACACTTCATTACTGGGATTCAAAGAAAACCAAATGCACCTCTCCACAGGTGGGAGACCCATAGGTGGCAGATCTGTGGCTCTGTACTTAGAGCCTTCAGACCCCCGACCCTGTGTTCTCAACCCAGAGTGACATCCACTCAGGGCACCGGTAGTACTGCCTGCAGGCTTTCTTTTCCTTTTTTCTGTTACAAAAGAACAGGTACAGGGTGCTAATGGGCAGAGGCTGAGATGTTCCTTAATATCTTTCCATGCACAGGATAACCACCCGTAACAAAGATTCATCCAGCCCAAAGAATCGACAGGGCCAGAGTAGGAAACACTGTCCTAGAACACTTCAGTAACATCAAGAGAATACTCACAATTTCTAAAAAGTGTCAATGTTTAAAGCCTAGTACTAGAACAGAGTTACTTAAACCCACCAATTTTGATGGTTTTAGTGAAGTCTTAACACATAATCTCAAAAAAGATTTAAATTTCTGGACATAGAATTATGGGTAACACCCAAACTTCCCTTTTTTGCCCTAAAGTACAACCAAAGCTGGCTTGCCTTATAGAAAGTTCAGTTCAAAAGTCTGGTAACATAAATAATGTCACCAATGAAAAGAATGAACCATTAAATAGAATAGGTGTTTCACAGACATCTGTCAGGGCATAGACTAGATCCCATCTCTTTTAGCTCTTCTCTAGGGTAACAGAGTTAAGGAAGAAATGTTTAGTCCCAAGAGATGATCTTTCAAATCATTTCCAGCAAGAGAAAGAGAGACTTATCAGGAATGGCTGGGGAAAGTAAGACCAAACAATGTGCTGCTTATTTTTCCCTGATGTTTACTACATGACTTATCCTAAGACTCCCTGAAATTCTATGAAAAACACAGGAGAGGAGTTAGCTTCTGTGTCAAAACAAATAAGTGGTTATGAACCCAAACCAAAACATGATCTCAAGAAAGCTGGAGAGGGCAAACATTAGTCACAGATACTCAGAATGCGCTGCTCTGCTCACTCCCTGAACACTTATTTTACTGTCACATTATACTCATCTTTATTTTTAGTACCTCTGCACATCTATTTCTCTGCCAGTGAAATCATAAATTGATAGCAGAAAAGATTACACATCATGTGTTATGCCTTTATCTAGATGTCTGCCCAAAGCCTCATGTGCTCATGGGTGGGGCATTTCTAAACTGGCTGGAACTAGGGGGTGTGATGCTAGGACTAAAGGTGTGTAATACAAAATTAGCCCAGCACTGAATGGAATTATAACCCTGGGTGTGGATAATGTGAAGGCCCATCTTGGCTGTGGGTGACACCACCCAAAAGGTTTGTAGCCTAGACAAACAAAGGGGAAGAGGAAACTTATTTTTTGCTGCTTGCTGCTTGTTTCCTTCTGCCTGCCATGCCATGAACTGCTTTTCCTCTGTGAGGCCCCTCTGCCACGCCACCCTGCCTTGGAGCCAGCCGACTCTGAATTGAAACTTCTACAAAGAAACTTCTACGGATTGAGCAAAGTAAGCTTCTCTTCCTTTGACTTTGTGTGTCAGGGTATTTTATCCCAGCAGTGAGAAAAGTAACCAATATACAATGTTAGGCAAAACCTACATTAACAGATAAGAAATGAAGTCAAAGGGCACAGTACAATGGATAACCTCAGGATACAGAAATGGCTCATCTTAGGGGAAGGTTTATAATTCTTCTTTCCTTTAAAGCACTGTGCCTGTTTTGATCATCTCTGACATTAAAACCGAGGCAGCTAGCTCAAGTGAGGTTATATTCATTCTAACCAACACAGAGAAAGACTTCAACTGGTAGAAAGACAGTATTAGTGGTGGCACAAGTGAAGGGAGGAACAGTCTTAAAGAGGAGGTATGGGAAGAAAAAAAAAAAAAAGGACCTCACTGGATAAAGGGCTTTTTTGTTTGGTTGGTTTGGTTTAGATACATATCATTCTGTGGGGCTGAGGATTGAACCCAGGGCCTCACATATGCTAGGTGATTATTCTGTGTCCACAGCACTAGACAAAGTATTTAAGGTTCTTTTTCTTAGAATAATAAATAATTCTCAAGTAGGAGTTTACCCCAGAGTCAAAAATTCTCTAACGGGTCAATCTTTAACTTGATAAGCCTTTATTATGTGCTTGTAAAACTCAGAGTAAAAGAGTTTATGGACATGCTTCAAAAAAATGCTTAGCAGGACACAAACTCTTTATATTCTCATGTTACGACTCGGATAACTTTTTTCTACCACCTTAAGGAATGTTTATATTACATATTATGTAAAGGTATATTTTTTTTCTTCTCAGTTTTAGCAGAGACATGTTGACTACCTGTGAGGACACAGGAACATGTTAGCTCCTGGTTCCACAGAGTGACACAGGACAGTTACCCAGGTGGGAAGATGTCAGCCCACGTGCACTTCCTTATAAAGTTGCTGAGGGCAATGTGGCCATTTGAAAGAAAAATCGAAGACACACAGTAGTTATTTTTTCAAAAGCAGTTGGCATTATAAAGTCATTTGATGATAAAGTACAAAAATTTCCTGCATGAATAAAAGCACGATGCATTTCCCATACCAAGTTGTGTCACCCTGGTAATGTAAAAAATGTTTCATAGTCATGCTTAAAAAAAAAATACACACACACACACACACACACACACACACACATGACCTAAGAAAATGACTTTGTAAAATACCGTCATCTTTTTTTTTTTTTTGACTATGTAGTTGAGACTGACCTGGAACTCACTATGTAGCCCAGACTGGTCTCAAACTCACTGTGATCCTCCTGCCTCAGCCTCCCAAGTGCTGGGATTATAGGCGTGTGCCACCATGCCCGGCTAAAATACTGTCATCTTGATTTTATTTCTATAAAATATTCAAATAAATTACAGTAAAGATATCAGAAAAGTCATATGAAATCATTAAAAGCTTACTAGCAAACTGAATACAGTAACTTTTTCAATATCAAACTTTCTACAGCCAGGTATGGACTTTAAATGAATGGCCCATGGGACCAACATACAAGGAAATGCCAAATAAAGACATTAGCCACACTTCTCTGCTGGATGCATGCCTCACAGAGTCCCTGGAAACCCAGACTCATACACGTGGAAGGAGAGGAGGAGCTGGTGCCACAGGAGAGGTATAAGCACTGAGAGCTTGCTAGGGTTGTGGCTGGTGGGCAGCCGTGGGAGGCGGAGGGGCAAGGAGAGGGTTAACTCTTATTTGCTGGGGGACCAAGCTCCATGTTAAAATCCCATCACTGATATTCCTATCACACAAATTTAACAGACTTTGTCCTTCATTAGGATTCTTTACTATCTTTGAATCATAGGTATTAACCATGGTATCAGTTACCTGAGTAAAAACAATCTGAAAAGCTACACTTTAGAGAACATGCTCACTTCTTCCCAAAGCAATGATGTCTAAGGTCAAAAGTACTTACTGCATCAACTTTCGTCACACACAAGTTTATTTAGATTGGCATGTGCATCCCCCACAGGTAAACGTGACACATATACTTCATCTCAAATGAAGGTGTAATACCACATGGCAGAGAAATTAAACGTGGTGGAGTAAAGACCAGCAGCAAACTACAGCCTCTCTGACACCCAGAACCCAGACACTCGGCAAGGAAATGGGTAAAAAAACCAACCAAGCAAACAAACAGAAACAGCGACTTCAGAGTAATCGAAGAAGAAGTTAACAACATAAGGCTAGAAAAACTGAGCACAGCAGACAAAAGAAGGAATCAGTCTGGAAAGGTAACCCCAGTTCCAAACAAGGGGAGCCCAGCAAGGTGTGGAAGTTCCGGAGAGAAACAAGGGACACAACCAGCAGTGTCACCCTGGAAAAGCCACAGTTACTGCAAACTGCACAGTGCAGGGCTTTGCTCTGATAGTAACTCACTCTACAGGGCTGGCGGGCAAGAGCTGGAGCAGAAACCCAGGGCAGCACCCGGCGTGTCTGGGAAGGCTTACCTAGGAGCTGCTCTGGGAAAGCTTCAGCGACTGAGCTGAGCCGCAGAACAACATGGAACAACGACACTTCAGGGTTTCTGGGTCACCCGACCACACTTGCGGTAGAGGCCAGGAGGGACCACCGTGGACAGTTATGAGGCCAGATGCGGACTTCACAAGTCAAAGCTCAGATCAGGAAAGGCACAGCAGGCCCCGCTCTCCATGGTCAGAGGCCCAGCCAGGCCTGTGTTGCTCTCAGAAGGGGCTGGATTGAAAGCACTGGCGCAGCTCTCAGGGGTGGCTTGACACACACACCCGGCCAGGACTTCACCCCACAGAGCTCGGTCTCAAGTCTGCCTCCCACATCCACCAACATGACTGGGGATATGGCTCCCCTTGGCAGCTGCCACACTGTGGGGCGCTGGTGGCAAACCTATAGCACATATGTTATGTCTTTCTTGTAAGACAAAAGATAGTAATGCATGAGTTGCTTTGTAAACTAAAACCTCAGTCCATGCTCAGATTTAACCGCGGCACTGGCACTGTGTTCTGGGTTGCATTTCGGGCATCTGGACAGGGGCTGGGTGGACACTCAAGTATCTACAGGCCACAAAGCTAGCAAGCTTTGACTTGGGGGCCACAAAAGGACAAGGAACTGGAAGCACCTGGAGTGAACACTGCCACAGGGCAGAAACCACTGGCTAACCATGCGCAGCCAGAGAGGCAGACGGGACTGGAATTCACACCTAAAAGTAAGTGTGGAAACAAAAGTGAGACTCCCTGTATCTGTGGATCCCGAAATTGCAGACCTGGAAAGAAGCCATTCATTCAAAAACACAGATGACTGTTTTTCTTTTGGGCTTATGTCTTTTTTCTTCATTGTGTTGAGGGGTTTGGAGTTTTTGTTTTTCCCATTACTTACTTTTCCTCCTTTTTCTCCTTGTTCTCCGTTTTTATTTGGCTTTATTTTTTTCATATTTCTCTTGTTACTTTCATTACTTTCATCTAATTCTATGAACTTACTACTTAATAGGATCCCTCATCTCACTTTCCTCATCTTTATTTTTAAAATTGTACTTTTTTTCCCCCTTCCCTACTCTATCTTTATTAGTATTAAGCTTTATTAATCTTTAGAAAATTACATGCCTTACATATTTAGGGTGCAGTAAAACACAACCACTGGGCAACTCTTTGTGTTTTGAGTGGCTGAATAACTCATCAACAGCATCTATTCTTTTTCTTTTGTTGTAAAATGTGACCATTTCTGGCTTCATTTATGTTGAGATTTCACTACCAATCTTTGTTTTGAGACAGAGCTTCCCTATGTAGTCCAGGCTAGCCATGAACTCACTATGGAGCGCAGGCTGACATTGAGCTCACAATATCCTCCTGCCTCAGCCTCCAGAGGGCTAGGATTACAGGCGTGCAGCACCATGCTCAGCTTCACTATCAATCTTCTCACCATGGTATCAATACTACTTTGTTTCTCTTCACCATATAGGTAGGATGCCAACATTAGGTCTTCCTGAATTCCAAAGATTGTACTACACATCTCTCTATGGTGAACTTGCTACATTTTTTCAGGAACCTCGGCTTTGCTGTTGCCAATATTTCCTGTGCAGGTGAACTGGTGTTTTTTCAGCACATGTAACATCCATGAGTAATAAAAACAATCGTCAAATGCAACATTTGGGTTACTTT
Organism: Fukomys damarensis; assembly: GCF_012274545.1. Classification (NCBI taxonomy): domain Eukaryota; kingdom Metazoa; phylum Chordata; class Mammalia; order Rodentia; family Bathyergidae; genus Fukomys; species Fukomys damarensis. The sequence continues at coordinate 9,932,194 of NW_022900943.1, read as the reverse complement.
TTGAAATAAGTGGGACAAGTCTGTTCACAAAGTCATGCGGTATATTACTGCACAAATAAAGACCTGGGGGCTGAATTCCAGGATAAATTTCTAAATCCGAGGTGTGAATGTCTTCCCAACTATCTGGGCACATATTTTCATACTACATTTAGAAGGCTGGCTTGGTGCATATTGCTGAAAGCTTCAGCAACCATGAAACGATGTTAAGTTCGTTGTCAACTGTCGTACATCTGGATGGTTCATAAATTGTTTGAGAGTTCAAAACAAAGTTTTCATCAAATGAGTCAATAGCAGCCAAACCACTGGATTTCTTTCTTTCTTTCTTTCTTAGCAGATCTTCTGGTCATCAGAATATAGGCAGTTTTGAAAGAAACCAAGTCTGAAGTGTTATCACTGTTCTAAAAATCTCAACGCCACATCTGTTATTTCTCCATAAATCCTTTAGATTCCGACGGCTTTCCGCTCAGATGCTGAGGCGTCACAACAGTTTTGAGCATTACTACTGATGGATATAGACTGTTTCCTTATTAGTGTATTTCAAAACATCTTGCAGCTTATTGTCTCTTACAAACAACTGCCAACATTAAATCACAGAGTTGGTGTTCCGTGAAACAGGTTCCACCCCGGCGAGAACCTAAGAGTTTTAACAATGGATCTTTCAGGTACACATGACCCCTGTGCGGCAGACTGACCTTGACTTTGCAGTACTAGTACTGTGACTAGTATTCACACTACTCTTTTCCTCCTCATCTGAATCAAGGTCTTCCTTCTGTACTTCTGTCCTCTCTCCATCACACTGGTCACATACTGCTAACCTCTCTGGCTTACACAAGCTAAGTTATTAGGAGCCAAGTCATCTGGTGACTCACTTTCAACCTCCTAAAAGTGGATTTTCATGCAACCTTGTACTGAATTGGGCTAATTCTATAAGAAAATTTAAAAGAACGCAATTTAAAAATTATAAACAAACATAACCTGGCACATAATGTGGGCAAACTCACCCATTTAGACTGTGACACACACGGATACTTACATTTTCATACTAAAGTATATTTATACTTTGACATGCCTGTTGTATTAGTGGGCGACACAAAGATTACTCCCTATATTCCTGCAGCACAGTTAGAAGGGCACAGCTGGCTACAGTCATGCTGACGTACATATTTTCTTTTTCTGTTTTTTGGTACTAGGGATCAAACTCAGGACCTTGTGCTTCCAAGGCAGGCAGTGACATCACTGAGCTTAGCACCCAGCCCTAAAAGTACTTATATTTATTACAAAAGGATGGTGTGGGTATCTGAGACCCAGTATGAGGAAGTGAGGTTTTATAGCAAATGATGCTGGGAAACCTGGCGGAACACATCCAAAAGATGGGATCCAGAGCCAACTATCTTACCAAAGAGTAAAATAAAACTGAAAGCAAGATATAAATATTATAACAGACAATTTGCTGGAAGATAAAATAGGTAAAATTCTTGAACACATAGGCAGAGGCAGGGACTTTCTGGATGGAGCCATTACACAAGAAATAACACCAAGAATGAACAAAGGGAATCACATCATCGTAACAAGCAACATAGAGGAAACCACCAAGGGAAGAGACAACTCACAGAATGGGAAAAAATCTTGCCAGCTACTTTTCAGGTGATTACTAGTATCTCGAGTATAAAGAAAACTCAAAATAACATCCCCAAAATAAAAATTTCAATAAAAAACAGTAAACTAAAATGAACGGACAATTGTCCGAAGTAGGACAAACAGCCAATAAACACATGAAAAAATGTTCAACATCTTTGACCATTACAGAAACGCAAATTAAAACATCACGGAGATTCTGTCTTACTCCAGAAAGAAGGGCCATCACCAAGAAAACAAATAGCAGCAAATACCAGGAAGGGTGAGGGGAAAAAAGGAACTCCTCTGCAATGTTGGTTCAGACTTCAACTAGTACAACCAAGATGGAAATCAGTATGGCGATTCCTCAATAAACCAAAAATAGAAACTCTGTTTGACCCCGCTATTCTCCTTATAAATATCTTCCCCAAAGAGTTAAAGATGTAGTGTAGTGATACTTGAAAAACCATATTTATACACAACTCATAATAACGAAGATAAACCTTGGAATCAGCTTAAATAACCATCCATGATGAATGGGTAAAGAAAACGCGGTATTTATATAAAATGCAGTACTACTTTGCTATGAGGAAACAGAAATGAGTCATTTATAGGAACATGGATGCACCTGGAAAACAAAACGCGAAATAAGTCAGACACAACTTCAAATATTGCGCGGTTTTGCTTATGTAAGAAACCCAAGGTATAAAGAACAAAATAAAAGATACATAATAAGAAACATTGAGATCGTTCTTTTACAAATGGGAAGGGGACCGAGAGAGGGTGGGAGGAGGGAGGGGAAGGGAAGGGGATAGAAAAAGAATTAAAAACCTGTGGAGTATATGGTCCGCCTCTGCACAATGAGTGGAATTATTATGTACTGCAAATGGGCTAATGAAGATAAAAGCACATGTGAAAATGTGTGTTAATACTACGGAGGCACTGGATGGATTGTCAAAGGCTTAAAATTTTGAGTGTTTTTTTAACATGAAGTGAAGAAATAAGCACAAATAGAGGTTCTTCAGTTATTCCTAGGCACAACAATCCCTGGGGCCTACTGCCCACCTGACAGGTTCTGTGGCCCGTGCTTATCCACATATATTTTTGGTGACCACAGAGAAACATGCAAGCTTGTACTGAGTTGTTCACCACTTTTCTCCTTCGCAATTCAAACACTTGCCGAGATAACCGAAAGGCTCTCTGTGTCTCTGCTACAAGCACTGCCAACATGATGTAACAGAGGGGGAAGGACAGTGCTCCTGTCACTGCTTTTCACACAATGTCCTCTTTTTACAATTGTAAAGCATCCACACTAAACTAGAACAACTTTATGCGTGAAGTGATTTTTTGTTTTGTTTTAAAACTGAATTCTTCCATTCTTTTGTTTCAAAAACATTTCCGAGTGCCAGGCATGGTGACAGACTCAAGAGACACACAAAAACATGCATAAGATGAGGTCCCTGATACCAACATTCCTATTGTGAGGAGACAGAAGAGTACAATTCATTTTTAAGCAGGGCAAGGATGCTGGGATGCTAGCTCAGAGGTAGACCATTTGCCTAGCATGCAAGAAGCTCTGGGTGTGATCTCCGGCACTGCGAAAGGAAAGAAAGTCAGTCAAGGGCTGTAAGAAAATTTAAGCAGTAATCAAGGTAAATACTTTGTGAGATGTAAGAAAGGGACAGAGGAAGGAAGCTTTAGAACCGCAGACACAGAGAAAGACGCTGAAAACATGAGCCTGAACACGGGTGATCAGGTAAGCTAAGAATTTTACAGGCCAAGAAACAAATAGCTCAACGCAGAGGCTGAGGGACAACGAGGAGGCTGGTGCGACCGGCTGAGGATGAAACGTGGGCTGCGGAAACAGGGAGCGCCCAGACTGCACAGGGGTCTGGCCACCGTGGAGAGACTGGATTTCTTCTGAAATGCAGCGGGAAGAACCTTCAGGCCTGTGTGTGGAGGAAGGACAGCAGCTCACATGTAGATGGCCTCTCGGACAGTGAGGTGCCGTCCAGCTTTTCTATGAAGTCCCACACCATCCACCCAGCCCCAAGGCTCTTGGAGACTCCCAGTCCACTGTCTGCCCCCCACCACTGTATCTCCTGGGCAATCCTCTGCCCCTTTAGCAAAGCCTCCCGTCTCGCTATCCACTGTTCTACGGCCGGCTCCTCTTCCCAGCTCTTTGTAAAATAATCAGAAATGATGGGCTGCTTTTCAAGGGTCTGAACTGTCATCCTCTCTTCCTGCACAGCAATGTGTCCTAGAAAACTCAGTGATTTCTCCTCCGCCCAGTACTCTCCTGTGGAGAAGCTGAACACTTAGAATTTTTACTTGCAAAGCCAGAAATATCTGAGGTTCATTCTCATTTGCGTTCCTGAAAAATGTAGACAGAAAAAAAGAAAAGAAAAAGGTCTGCTTTCATGTACAAAGAACGGGTAGGCCCAGCAGACCCCTGTGGTCACCCTTCTACATCTGTGACTGAACGAGGACTTTCTACACCAACCTAAACAAATTTTTTTAAGCTTCTGGAAGTTTGGTAGATCAGTCTTTTTTTTTTAAATACCCTTCTCAGTATTGTAATATCAGCAGGATCCTAACACCCAACAGCATACTGGAATTCAGACTACGAGGAAACACGACCTTTCCAATCATTCAAACGTCGTTCCTCTTAGGATTTAGAAGCTGCCCACCACCACTGCGTCTACTCTCAAGTCCCCTGACCCTTTATCAAAGCCTCCCATGTCACGATCCACTGCTCCATGGCAGCCTCCTCTTGTCAGTCCCTTTGAAAACAATCAGAAATAATGGGCTGCTTTTTAAGCTAGGTCCTGCTGGGAGTCAACTGGAGGTGAACTTCTCAAATTAGACCTTCAGTCTTCGTTACCCCTACATTTCATCCCTCAGTCTTCACTCCAGGATTTCCTTCAGTTATTGAAGCAAGGCTTTTCATACCACAACATAAAACCATTTAATTCCTTAATTTCTCGTAATAGTTACTAAAATACACGTCAATTACCAGTATTTACCCTTAGGCCTTAAAAATATACTTCAGAACACTATTGCCTGTTATATGAAGATTGTCAAAGGGATATAAAAAAGTGCTACTTTATTCTCAATATCAAATAAGGACTCTCTTCCTTCGCTGGATTGTTTGTGTTATGTGCTTTTCCCCAAAGACAAGGACAGAAACGACACTGTGTGCCTCCTGCTCCTAAAGTTCAATAAGCACAGAGCTTTAAGAAGCAGCTTTGCATCATCCTTCCCACTTACTGGTCTGAGGTTCCCTGCTACCACCAGCAGACAATCCAAGCCCAGCTCTCCAGGAGGAGGGTAAGAGACCCTGGGAGCAGAGATGAGCTATCACTGGAGCTACCGCAGGGCAGACATTGCAGAGGCTCTGGCCACTGAATAGATTCAGGTTGAGCCCAGTCAAGATTAGCTGAGCTTGGCCAACACCAATAGCCTAGCAGAAGCCAACTCAAACTACCTATGAACACAGATGCTGGGCCAAGTTGCTATATTTCAGGTTATTCAGTGGACAGAAAAATCTAGCACCGCCAAAGTCTTAACTACTAATCTCATCCACTACAAAAGAAAGACATATAAGTGTGTTTTCTTCAGTGTGATGACTCCACTGTAAATACTGAGGGATGCAAATAGGCTTTTTATGATTACTGTAAAACCTTGGGTCGTGAGTAAACTTGTTCTTTGTTCTGCAAAACAAGTAAATGTTTCTATTGATTTTAACTTGGTAAACAAGCAATGCCTTGCGATACAAATAGCACATGACACTGAACATCACATGATCACAACTGACTCAGTGGTTCCCTTTTTCCTTCCTCACCACCCCTCTCTTTTCCTGTGGGACTGTGGGTCTCCTAACAGCAAGAAGGTACAGAGAAAAATCTATAGAGAAGATCTACAGAAGAGGAGGAGGAGAAAAAAGGCAGAGGACTCTCTCACTTCAAAATAGATGACAGATGGGCCAGGGATTTAGCTCAGTGGTTCCGGTGCCTGCCTTGCAAACACAAGGACCAGAGTTCGATTACCCCAGAAAAAAAAAAAAAAAAAAAAAAAAAAGATGACAGAGAGATACGTGCAATATGGGAAACAGTTCAAAATTTTGTAGAAAAGCACCACCCAAAAAAGACTGTAGAAGTGCTAGCGATGTATTTGTTTAATGACAATGCAATGCCATGTTTTCCTGAAATCCTCAAAAGGAGGGAAAAGCAAGTGGAAAAAGATTCCTTGTTAAAGTTGCATGAAAAGAAAAACACTCCATTGAGCCAACAACAGTGATTCCAGTAGTGACAGTAAAAGTCGACTACACAACAGCCCTCCTCTCCTCTCACTGCCATGGGCCACAAAGGTTTGAAGCTAAGTACAAGTTAATTTTTTTTGTATTTTGTACTTTATTATTTTATATTACAGTATTGTAATCATTTCTATACGGATGTTTCGGGGTGTGGAATGAATCATCTGAGTTTCCATTATTTCATATGCAAAAAAGACATTTTGATATGTAAGTGCTATGGATTACAAGCATGTTTCTGGGATGAATTACACTCACAAACTAAGGCTTTACTGTTTATCCAAATTAATTTAGCTCACGTTCAATAGAAACCAGCTAGCAAAATCACTGGCGTTAGCTTTCAAATTTTTTTTTTGTTTCCACTACGTGTATTGATACATTTCAAGTATACCATTACATTCATCATTGGGATCTTGTACCTTTACTTGACGTATCTTGATTCTTATTTTTCCCCACTCCCCTGCCCTCGCTTCACCCTCTCCACCCCTATTTACAAAGACTTTGTTTCCATTTTTCCCTTTTCTCATATTTTCTCTTTACCTTTCCTTTCCCCTAACCCCTCCCACTTTGCTTACTCCTTTAGACACTTTCTTGCTGTTTCACAATATCAATTATACATTTTGATCTTTATACTTCTAGTCTTTCACACCAGAGAAATTATTCGGTATTTACATGTGTCCTATTTATTTCACTTAAGAGTATAGACTCAATGTGCACTCATTTAGCTATAAACGTCTTTAGTTTCTCATTCTTTATGACAATTACTCCAATATATATATATATATATATATACATATATGACTCCTATATATATATATATATACACGAGACATATATTACTCCAATATATGAGACATATATTGAAATATATATATATTATATATAAAGATACATATATATGTATCTTTATCCAGTATATAATATATATGACACATATATAATATATATGACATATACATATATTGACATATATATTATATATATATAATATATGTATATAAAGATACATATGTGTGTGTGTGTGTGTGTGTGTGTGTGTGTGTATGTATCTTTATCCAGTCTCCAGCTGATGGGTAACTGGGTGGTTTCCAAATTTTAGCTATTACAAACTGTGCCATTATAAACATGGGTGTGCATATATCCCTGTGGTATGATTCTCATAATGCTTTTAGGAAGTTATCCCACAGAGAATAGCTGGGTCAAATGGGACTTCCAATACTAGTTTTTTGAGGTATCTCCATATTAGTTTCCAGTTGTTCCACAGTGGGGTTGCTCTCCCGACAACAACGGAGAAGGGTTCCTTTTTCCCCTCAGCCCCGTCAGCATTTGTAATTGATTTCTTGATAGCAGCCATTCTTTCTGGGGTGATGTAGAATCTCAGCATTGTTTTCATTTAGATCTCTCAAATGACCAGTGATGTTAAACATTTTTTCACATGTTTATTTGCTGCTTTTACTTCTTTGTCTGAGAAATGTCTGTTCATTTCAGATGCCCATGTTTGAATTGGATCTTTATATTTTGGAGGTCTGATTTTTTTTGAGTTCTTTATATATTCTAGATAGTAGACCTTTGTCTGAGGAACAGCTGGTAAAAACTTCTTCCCACATTGTAGGTTGTCTCTTAGCTCTGTTGATGGCTTCTCTTGCAGCGCAGAAGGTTTTTAATAAGATGAGATCCCAGTTGTTCATTCTTTGTGCCAGTTCCCATGTTACTGAGAATTTGTTCATAAAGTTGCTTCCCTGTTCCAATGTCTTTGAGAGCTCTACCTAACTTCTGTTTGGGCAAGTTTAGTTTTCTGTTTTAATATTTAGATTTTTTTTTGGCACTGGGGATTGAACTCAGGTTCTTGCGCTTGCAAGGCAGGCCACCGAACCAGTGAGCTAAATCTCCGGCCCAATATTTAGAATTTTAATCCACTTCAATTTTAGTTTAGTGCATGAGCTTTAGAATTTTTAAAGTATGGTTCATTATCCAGTGATTTAGGAAAATCAGTAAGTAGAATCGTATTTGCGCCTCTTTGCCCTTTCTTCCAATTAGAAATAATGTTTGGCCACATAACACAGAGACAGCAAAATTGTTCTGAAATGTCTTAAGCCATTGGCTAAAACCACACAGCCTGATGTTCCTTCCCTGTAATATAACAAGTGACGTATGGATCTGAGATCTTAATTGATCTTACACGGTGGACTGACAGGTAGTAGTTAGCATAATTTCAGGTGCTGTTTTCTTTAAGCGGTTTCTGCCCAGGGATAAATCCCACAATTCAACTTGGGCTAATAAGCTAAAATCAGGGTAATTTTCACTGAAGCTTTTTCAAGAAATGACATTTTGAGTAGTTACCGTGTGTTCCTCAGGCCAGTTTCTGACAGTGTTGCTGGATGTATCTGTCCTTGGCCAGAACCTAGTCTACTTGACTAGATAATGCAATGTGAAAAAAGGGAGGAGATGTGATGACTACGGAATTAATGGAATTAGAAACGCTGAATATAAATGAGTGTATGAAGATCAATTCTGCCACATATAGCAATTCAAAAACAATGCTCTTCTCAAAGCATGCTATTTATAACAGAAGCAAAAATGTAATTAAGAAGTCAATATAACAAAAATTTACTAGACTTCCAGAGAAAATTATAGTATTAGTCATAAGTTAAGCATGACTTAAATAATTACAATATGTTCATGTTGTAAAGGACCTGTTATTGTAAAGATGTCAAGTTTTTCAAAATTGATGTAAGAGCTCAATGTAAACCCAAAATAAACTGACACGCTTTTCTTGTGATAGACTAGTACTGATTTTATCACTCGTAAGAAAATGAGAAAGTTAAAGATAACCAAGAAAATCTTATAGATGAACAAATGGTGAAGGATTTACACTCCTTGTTACAAATACTCATTATAAAGTCAAAGAAAGCAAGAGAGAAAAGTGTTGGCTTAAGAATAGAATAGAGTAAGACATCTAGAAACAGATGTTTGTATTCAAGCTGTTACTTTACAGACAAATGTGTCCTTGTAATGCAGTAGGAAAAATATCTACTCAATCACTGGTGACAGTTAAAATTCTGATCCCTTACCTCACATCATATACAAAAATATCAACATATTAGAGCTGTAAATATGAACTATAAACAGCATATCTGATGAGAAATAACCCAGAAGAATAACTTTATCTTTGAGATAGCAAAGATTTCTAAAACTAGACAAGGTAATAATACCGATTAAGATTTAAAGTATCTGTCCTCCAAAGCCACTGTTTAAAAATGACAATCCACAGAATAGAAGATATTTCTATGACACATATCCACTGAAGGCCTGATACTAGTTTTTGTTAGTTTGTTTGTCTTGTCTATCTTTCTTTTTGGGTGGAGAATAGAGGAAAAACATTCAATAAACAACTCACAACGGGATTATCTTAACACTGAATATATGAAATTATGTTCAATAATGTTGGTTCTGGAAAAATGCAAATTCATATCAAAATGAAAAAAAATTACATATTTATCAGAAACATTAAAATCAGAAATTAGAGCTGAGCATGGTGGCACACCCCTGTAATCCCAGCGCAGGAGGATCACTGTCAGTTTGAGATCAGCCTGGGCTGCATAGTGAGTTTCAGGTCAGTCTCAACTACACAGTGAGACCCCGTCTCAAAAAAAAAAAAAAAAAAAA
>NW_022900943.1:9834040-9922349 GCF_012274545.1 Fukomys damarensis | reverse complement strand
AAAAAAAAAAAAAAAAAAAAAAAACAGAAGGAAAATAAAACAGAAAAGAGACAAAACCACATTTTAGCCAGGTTATAAAGCAAAGAAGTACTCAGCCACTGCTAGTGAGAATATAAATTATTAAAACTACCATGAGAAAATGTTTTGAAATATTTGATAACACAAAAAAAAAAAAAAAAAAAAAAAAACAGAAGGAAAATAAAACAGAAATTAGACAAAACCACATTTTAGCCAGGTTATAAAGCAAAGAAGTACTCAGCCACTGCTAGTGAGAATATAAATTATTAAAACTACCATGAGAAAATGTTTTGAAATATTTGATAAAGCGAAATGTACAACTACTATACAAATATGGATGTAATATTACCTTTATTTTTATTGGTACATGTTTGCCATACGTAATGACCACATTTGTCATGGGGAATTTGTTTCTGTACATAATAGATCTTAATTATTCTTTTTTTCCATTCCCTTCTCCTCCCTTCAACCTTTTAGATGTTGTATTTTCCAGAAGTGTAAACCAGGAAAATCTAAATAGCCATCAAGACTATAGTGAATAAATTGTGGCATATTCATAAAATCAAATACTTGTTTACAGCAATCAAAATTTAAAAGTTCAGCTGAGAGAACATTATACAATTTCCCAGAAACTGCTCATCAATTCATTCTTAATCTTAGTTACCCTTTAATAATTTTGAAAAAACTGATTATACTAAGAATAACATAAGTCAAAATTATATATGTATTAAAGTGGAGCTCAATTTGCCCTGCAAACATTTACAGAAGACAGAATAGGAACTGATCAACAAGTGCTGAGAAGCTAAAGACTTACTGCCTCGGTAACTAGAATCTGATGTTCTCTTTTGGTTTAAAGCAGGAGGAAGGGAAGGAAATCTGTGTGAATAAAGAGGATGGGCCCTGGGTCTAAGAGAGAAAGTGTAATTTAGAGGGTAGAAACTCTCAAGCAACCAGAATTCCAGAGCAAACTTATCCTGGACTTTCTATTCACCTTGGCCAAATTACTCCTGTCCTCTTCTTCATTTGCTTCAGTTGCTGCATTCCACAGCACTGGTTACCTTCAATATGTATCATTTGTTTGCTCTGTTTACTGCTTGTTATTCCCGGGAGAAGCCAGTTTCTCGTGGCTAGGGATTTGTTTTTCAACATTGTTCAACATTCGATGTGAGAATGGACACTCAATGCTGAGACAATCATATTTTGCAAGACGCACCCAAAAATGCAGCAAACCCATCTGCAACGCAGTCCCCCCACAGAGAAGTGACTCCCACTCGCAGGAAGATGAAGATGGGGTGGCAGTGTAGAAGATACAGGTTCTAGACCACCACCTGGGGACACCTAGTAGGTAGCTTCTGATGAGTCCACAGTGCTACACTTAATTAAATAAGTACTTTGTCATTACCAAGCTTACCCTAAGCTCAGGAATTTCTAAGATACCTATGTAAATGGGTAAAAGGAATTAAAATGACCCAAAAATACCTAATTTCAGAAGGGCATGTTTTCCTTCCTTATATATTAATAGTAAGAAAAAAGCTTGCTTCATGATAAAGCCAGACCTAACATATGGCTCTAAAGAATTTAAAAACGCATCCTTATTGAACACCAATTCTTTAACATGCTACATCATGCTCATAAGTCAAAAAATATATCAAGGTGACACTACTCATAAGTCTGCTTGCTTGTTTGGAAATACTGGAATGAGACATATTAGTAAAGTACAATGTGTGTTAGGAACCAAATATATAGTTGGAATAAAAACCATCAGAATGTGTGTGAAGGAGAAAATATGATCTCAATGGTCAGGAAAGCTCTTGTGAAACCAACAGAATTTGAGAAAGATCTTGAACAATAATGGAGAGGAGAAAAGGGCACTTTGAAAAGCAGCACGAAGTTTAGACACTGATATGCTTACAACATTTTCAGAAACCAAGAAATGCATACAACATAATTTTGGCATAAAAAGAAATAAAGATGTGTACAAGTTAAAGCTGCGGTAGTTCTCCAAGCCTGGCTATATTCATCCTAAAGGGCCGAAGTTCCAAAGCACTGGAAAGGTAGAGAGAGGGAGCTACAGTTAGTATCCCCCAGATTCTGCACATAAATTTGAGCTTCTTAAAGGAAACATGTTGGAGCTCTATTGATACTACTGTAACGGGCTGTCTTTTGGATACTATTGGACCAATATAATAATAAAGCATAATAAAAAATCATTTAAACCACAAGATTGCCAAGATTTCATAATCCTAATCTTGTCCTACATGACCTCCAGTAAACATTTCTGATTTCCTTAGGATCAGACATGGCTTTATGTTTGAAATATTGATACCAGCAGACTGGTAGTTGGGCTGAAGGGGTGTCATCTCATTTCAAGGTGGCTCCAGAGATGATTCCTGACATCTACGTGTGAAAGGACATAATGGCTGGCTTTGTTGGGCTCCATTGAAGTCAGTGAGCAACAAATGCACGTTAAAATTAGGGGCAGAAGAAAACTTCTGAGGCCCCATAATGAATGTAATCGTTATGTACCGCAGACATTACCAGGAAAAAAATAAAAATTACATTGAAGGAAGAAATTGAGCAAACAAGCTTTTGTCCATTATAAGTAAAACACAATTTAATCAGCTTGCCTCAGTCATGGCAATCATGCCCTAGAAACCCAATCCTTCCAAGAATGGCACAAAGGCAGGATCATTCTAGATGCACAGAACCACAGGTAATTTATTGCTTACCACAGATTCCTTAGGACATTAGGGCTAAATTTTCTGATGGGTTCATTACAGGAAGAGTCGAAGAGTTTGTCACCACACAGCACTCTTGAAGAAAAATAAAAGTCTGAAGTAATGCTAGCAGGAGTGGCCCATGCACTTGGGGACGCCACACAGAAGTAACAAAAAAAGTGAACTCTGTCATACCTTACAGATTACAAAGTGTACTTTGAAAAAAATTGACATCATAGCTAATATTTATGGAACTCAAAGTTCTGCACAATGTGCTTCTACAAGGAAAGCATTCAGTTTCATGTTTTACAGATGAGAATGAGATCCCAGCAAAACAACATTTCCTTACATCTCGTTAGCCTGAAGACAAACGGATCACAAGCTAGTCTAATTACACCAGAAGCTATTTCTCAAAAGCTTCTTCAGGTAAGACTTACTCGCATGCTAAGAAAGCACAGGTTCAAAGAAGCAAGCAGTATTTGGGCCACTCAGTGCTGAAGCAGTTCCTCTGACTGCAGGTTCATTAGGACCACCCGGCCAGGGCTGACAAAAAGCAACAACGAACCGAAAGACTGCTGCAGGTGAGCTGTATTCGCTGCCAAGGGCATGGGCTGAGGTTTCAAGTCCGGTACCTGAGAGGGGGACACTGCCTAGCGACAAGAGTTTCACAGACATAATGAAGGTACCGGGACTGGTTATGGTAAGCCCTACTGCAAGATGGACGGTAATCACAGGAGAGGAGATTGAGATAAAGATGTGTGTGGACAGAGGGCAACGCTAAGACCTGTGGAGGAGACGGCCCTGTACAAGACAGGGACCGCCATAGGCCCTTCCCATAATCCTCCACGGCCAAGCTGACGCCATGCACTTGGCCCAGGATCTGAGTCCTAGTTTGGGGTTTTCTGTCAAGGGAGCCCTAGAAAGGTAACGATGACAAATGCTGGCTAAAGCAAAATTTAAAACTTATCCATTAAAATTCACCAATTAGATAAGCACAGAATAACATGTAATATAAATTTGTAATGTTTGGTTCAAATTCTTTGCACCTAAAACTGCATTAGGTGTTTCAGGGTGTGTTGTATAACACAACAGATGAAAAAAAATCTCAGTAATATTTTGGTGAAAAAAAAATCGAAGAAATCAAATCTAATGTAGCGTTAAGCGTCTTAAAAGAATTCTCTCTTGACTCTGGAGTGCCTGTCAATTCAAAGGTGTGTATGAAAAGATGTGAATTTTTCACCCATTCTCAATTATGTATTATATGTATACCTATACATAGGCAATAAAAATTAACCTTTTTAATTCCATAACGATAGTTCTAAAAATAAGCTTTTATGTAATAGTAACAGCTAAGAAAAGTGACCAACATCTTTTCCAAGTAACTGCACATTCTAAGAAAATACCATCTTCTAACCTCACATGCTACATCGAGGAATATGCCTTTGACTTAGGAAGATGACATCATAGGTCTGTTACACAACTATTCAAGGTAACAATAACAGAGATGATCACAAGTGAGGATAAGATTCATTTCCTTTCATATTTGAGGGGGCATTCTTTCCAGAGCACACTTAACAGGAAAGACACATAAAAAGTGCCCTCAAAATGTTAACCATAATAGTATCATTAAACCAGTTAACACACTTTAAGCCAATATTAAATGTAAAATGATCCTGACATATTTGATTACACAGCATTTAAAACTCTACTATGATTATAAAATCATATTTAATATTACTCATTTTTTAATCCAGACGCTTGTAAGAAATATAGAGGTACAGGAATATGTCCTAAGCACGAGTCTCTTATTTTTCTGCAACAGTGTCCTCATGGTACAATCAGGTTGTTTTAAAGCTCACAGTGGAGTTCTTCAATTGGTATTTTATTAAATTTTAATCTCTAGCATTTCTCTGCAGATAGCCTTTAATTATATGTTTAACTGTTTATCTGGTACCAGAAATTTCTCCTAGGGCCTCTGCACTGAGCTACATTTTTTGTTTGTTTGTTTTGAGACGGGGTTTCACTAAGTTGCCAGACTAGGCTAGAGCTTGTGATCCTCCTGCCTCAGCGTCCCAGCACTGGGATGACAGGTGTGCATCTCGAGACTCAGCTAGCTACTAATATCATAAAGTTGCCTCACCGTTCTACACTCTGCCTCATTTTCCTCTTCATCTTTTCCAATGTATTACACAGCTTTCTGCATTTCAGGTGACCTGACCAAATACTGGCTTTACACACATTTTTACAACCATTTTTACTGCCAATCTTACCCTGTTTTAAACCAATGAGTATTTTAATCTGATACTGTCATGTTTCATTCTCTCAAATTTCTCTTTTTCTCACCAAACTCTTTCATTTTTATTTTATCCTGCTTCCCACAGCTTTCTGCTCTTTCATAAAGACCACTTTCCTTATATTCTCTTAAGGAAGCAGAGCACCCATTCAGAATTTTCTCTGGGTGACTGTAACACGTAGCACATACTCCTGGGAATAGGATTCTTCTCACCTTCGACTGTCTCAAGATACAGTTCCTTTCCCATAAGCAGAACTGCTACTCCATGGATTCGTGCCCATTTGTTTTATTCACTGTCCGAGAACTCTGACATAGCCAGACCCTATGCCTAAAGAGATGACAGTGAAGATTATCTGTGTCCTTCCTCCTACTCCCTGTGAAGAGGCTGAGCAACACACTTCTTAGACATGAGCCTTGGAAGTGCATCAACACAGAACTGACCTGAAAGTGGCTTTTCCAGACCATGTCTACAATCCTGATATCTGTCTGCCTTAAAGAGGGACCAAATACACGAAGACTCAAGTAGCCTGGATTGTACGACTCGCAAGCCAAAAGTGGAGGGGTAAACACACTGAGTTTTTTTAAAAAGGTGGAGTAGAAAGTTCATCAACAACTTTCCCAAATAACATACACTCAGGGTCTCTCTGGAAAGGAATCGGGTTGGGACCAAGTGACTTCCTGGCTGTGTAGGGGCCATTCCCCATCTGTAGAGAAACTGATTTTCCCGCTGGCTCTGTGATGATGGAAACTCTCCAGACTAATTATAGCCATCTGTCACTCTACTCTCCAGTGTCACAGAGTTTGTTGCTGTCAATCCTCAGGATGTTTTTCCATTCTTATAAAATGGGAGAGCCCATGTCATAGTAGCCAGTCTAACATCATTTTAAAGGGAAAATCCTCAGCAGAGTTAAAATGTTTGTATGTACACAAAAATATCTGTAAGTAGATCTGTATTTGCATATGTGTATATGTAATTTTATTTAAATCACTACTGGCTTTCCTCTCCTTGACTTTACCACCATGAACCTCATTAAGAAATAAAAATCAGTGACATTAACATTATTTGTGTTTTTTGCTTTGTTTACTTAGTTTCATTCACTTACTGGTTTTGCTGCTCATTTCTTTGTGTTAAACAACAATGCTATGTTATAAACTGACTATTCTTATTTAAAGTAACAACTACACTATTTCATTCCTACTTTATTAATATCCCCACCTACCTACCTAGATAATGGTATTTCAACAAATTGTCCTTTTGAATATTAGAATTCCAAAATGCTGAATTCAGGAGTGTGTGTGTGTGTGTGTGTGTGTGTGTGTGTGTGTGTGTGTGTTTTATGGAAGCATCAAGTGGAGTTTGTACTTTGATTCTCGATGGTATTATGCATCTCTCTTTGATGTTTGCCTGGATTTGAAGAACACAAGGGCCTTTCCTGTCATTACCCTGTGGTCTTGCTTCCCACTAAGGAAAAAAATCATTTTATTTGGCATGAGTGGAAAGTGAGCTGAGGTAGGAAATTGTCCCATGGGTTGGCCGTTTGTCCATATGTTTGTGGCACTGGGAATGGATCCAAAGACCTTGCTCATGCTAGGCGAGCTCTCTACACTTCCTCGGCTTGCTGGACTATGAATTTTGGCAGTAAGACTGGGTCCACTTCTCCTCTAGTGCCTTCCATATGAAAGGCGTACACTGCTTTTATGTTTGACTTCATGAGTGAATCATTTACTCTTTAATCTCTCTTTTTACTGAAAGACATTTTGGAAAGCAAAAACAGCAAATGTTTTAATATCTCTTGTATGCTAATTGTGGGTTGAAGCTGTAAGCAGGAAAACAAAATTAAAAAAAAAGACAAAAGCTGGTTTCTTTTCATTTCCCAAAATGCAGACGACCTAAACACTAAGCTAAAAATGAAATAGAGGCAATGTGGTTGCCTCTACATCTGATAGAGCAAACAGGAAACAGTCAAGTAATGGAAGATCCGGGGGTGCAGACAGTGAATACTTTTAACATGGTGGCTATAAGAAGATACCAGGATACTCCAGAAGAGTAAATCTAACATGCTAACAAAAAGCAAAGCTTAAATAATCATCTAGAAAGTATACTGTAACTGACAAACAACATTTTCACAATTGTAATATTCCTTTTCCCAAGGCTACACACCACACTGCTACAGTTTGTAGAGAGTACAGATGGAGGGATAGTCAAACTAATTAGAACTGCAGGGCAGAAGCTCTTTGAGGAGATTTTAAAACCCAAAGTTTCAACTCAGAAGGCAGTGAGGCAAAGGTTACCTGAAATAACTCACTTCCTCCATGACGTTAGTCCTAGGAACACACAGCTAACCACTAAAAGGCTCAAAGATACAGAGAAATTTATAGGCATGTAGTAATACTCTGAGTAGTAATCAGTGCAAGGAAGATACATGAAAAGATGGGGGTCTATCAAAAAAAGGAAAATGGAAAGAGGATAAATCCTAATGACAAAATCACTACCGGTCATTAGGTTCTTTCCCTGGAGTGGAAGAAGATGAGACTACCAAAGTTTTACGTACATTTGGCAAGCGGCCTAAGATAAACACAGTTCATTCTCCCTTGTTTCTCCAGTGAGCTATAAACCGAAGCAACATTAACACATGAATCTCAGATGGTCAAAGAAACTCAGACCCAATTTAGGAGCATTAAAAAATGTGTACTGGTGGGATACAGTAAGACAGAGACTAAACGTAACTCTAATGGCCAAACCACAGAAGTTTAGGGGAAGTGTGTTTGTACGTGCATATACATGTGCATGACAGGAATATATAAATAAAATGTATATTGGAGGCTGTACAACTATATAATGTATAGTACAGATGAGTATATATGCACTATATAGAAATATATACTATGTCTAAATCTATAAGTGATTGAAAAATATGGTAAATGATTAAATTTTTTTAAAGACACATCACCACTACCACCCCGCAAAATACTCCCCTTCACCTAAAACAAACTTATGCCATTCTTTCTGCTACTTGGCCAAGCAGTTCTGCAAGTTTTCTTCCATGACTATTTTCAGTGGTGCTAATGTTGGCAGCCTCAACGTCCTGAATGGATTCAAAACATTTACCTTTCATAATCCTTTTGACCTTGGGGAAGAGGCAAAAGTCACATGATGGCTCCTTTGGTGAATAAGACAGATGAGGACATCTCTGGACCACCACGCCTTTCTGTTGGGTGGGGCTGGCAGCAGCATTTACCACACTTCCTATCACACCTCAGGAAGACATTCACAAGAGCACACCTCCAGAACTGCTTCAGAAAGCAGAAGGAACAATAAGTGTGTCAAACGCAAGAGGGAGTGCCAAAGACAGGTTGTCTAACGGCAGCATATCTTTTACTGCAAAATTTTAAAATTAAAATATTCACCATATATTTTGATCACACCATGCATATTATACACAGACAGACACACGTAATCTTCATAGGAAGTCTTGTCACAATGAACTAAATTACATCGGTATAATTCTCCATAATCTTTCTTTGGCTTTAAATAGAACTGTATCATATCTAATCTTTATCGAGGCAAGAGACTCAAGTGTGAACAATGAAATTAGTTTGGCTTTTGGGAAATTTTTATGCATAAAATATGAAGTGAGCCCCATTCTTGTGGAGACTATCAATAAACCTACATATATTACCTTTATGAGGTGTCTGAACCCCTGGGGAACCCTGCAGTGTAGACAGGACATAGATTTACAGCTCTATAAAATAAATTTCTTAGAATGAATCTTTCATTATTTTTCTAATTTTATCTAATTCCTCGCACTTTCTTAGAGATAAAATTAAGTAAAAAATTGGCTCCTCAACAGCCTCTCTGGCACAGAGAAAAAGCAACACAAACCAACCTACCCTGTGACCAGATGAATGGGCTCCCTCAACAGAAAACCTCTTTCAAAATTAATGGCCTGCTGCACATGATAAGTACTCAGAAAACGAAATATTTATGGTTTTCCTCCTAACTTCTGATCCTTGAAATTAAAAGCATTTTCTTCACCTCCTTAGTTCCAGTTAACCCATGGGAAAAATGTCTCTCTCTGTGGCAGAAAGAAATGTTGATGGTACCCAGAGAGACAGCTACACAGATAAGACATCCAATTCAAGGCTTCTCCCCAAGAGCCCGCGTCCCAGCGATGAGAAAAAGCACAGGGTGGAGAGGAATAAGGGACCCCAGAGCTGGCTTTGCCCACTCCACTCCATGCAGAAAGTGGAAGTACCATCTGACAAGACCCTGAAAGGCCCAGGCAGTCAGCAGACAATGAGGGGACGGGTGCGTAGGGAGCTAACCCCTCACCAACACACACCCAGCACAGTCTCCAGTCAGGACCCCCCGAGTCCGCCAAAGATGGCTTCCAGCTAGGAAAAATCTGGAGACAAAGCTTCTGGTTTTTACTCTTAACTTAGGGACACAAAGACTGCACCACAATGAAATTATAGTGTGCTGGTGGTAAATGAGAACAGCAATAATTTTGTACTTATGTACTAATATAAATTGTATATAGCATATGTAGTACAATGCTTTGCTGTAAACATTTTTCTTGTGAAAAAAAGAGGAAAGACACAGGACACCTGAGTGAAGGAAGCATTTCAGAAGAAAAAAATTACCACAATCATTTTTTGGAGTTTTTGTTCTGAGGGAGACTTTTTCTTCTATAGGGAGATGATCCTAAGTTACCACAAACTTATATCAAAAGAGAAAATTAAAAATGAGACCATATGCTCAAAGACAGGTAACCATATGTAGTTCCTAAAAAGTCACAGATACATTTTCCATTTTAAAATTCTTCCTCATTACCTCACTGGATATGGAAACATCAAGGCCAAAGCATTTTTCCCTGGTAATTTATTTTCCGAAAACTAATGCTTTCTAAATATCATCGTTTCAAGTAATCATTAAAAATTATTGGAAGATTGTTTCTTAATAATGAAAGGCAAATATTAGAAGTGAAGGGCGTGTTAATTACTTGGAAATGGGAAGCCATTTGCAGGGTATAAAACAAATTAAGGCTACCCCATCACTAATTAGTTCAGGATTGAAGTTCAGCCTCCATCCCCCATGGTGGCTCTGCATCTGGCCTTCTATTAGATATGACACATATGTACAGCAATATTTTGCTTCTTCCGACCCTACATATTTTACTGTGATGGGAGCCATATGTTTCATTACAAAGGGTGGTACACAAAGACTCTTGCAAGACAGGGAAACTCCCGATTCAGATTTCAGCAGTACAGAAAGTCCTCTTCATTAAAAACACATTATTGTTTAGCTGCAAGACATTTACCTTATGTTCCCAGTAACACCCCGACAGTCTCAAGATTAAAAACATCTGGAATTGAGGCGTTAAGACTTTAGAGATCATGAATGAGTCTGATACTAAAAACACAGACCATTATAGAATACTCAAAATAATGGGCTATTCGGTGAAGATGAGGAACACACGAAGATTACACACATAGCCATTTAATGATTAGACACGACATGCTTGGGTGTGAGGAGATAGAGGTTAAAATTTGGATGCCAAAATGGTATCCTATTGGTAAATGAGTCCATTGCTAATTTCAGAAGATTATTTTAGTTATACATTTTGATAAGTTAATAATTTAGCTTACTTTTAGGGCCAGGAAGTGAAATTAAATGATCCGTGAGTAAAATTATTAATTTTGTCATTACCAAAGGCTAACGAATGCTGAAGCGTGAGAATGATGGTTTAAGGGTACACCCACAAGTCATGTGACACCCTTCCAAGAGGTGGAGCATAATTCCACCCCACGTGAGTGTGAGCTGCACTTAGCAACTCCTCTAGCAGATACCAGGGTGACAGAACAGCCTCCTAAAACCACAGGTTTATAAAGAGTGTGACTTTGAAATTGAATCTATGCTCATGCTTTCCCCTTCTATCCTCCTAGTTCCAATTTTTCTCTACTCCTCCTTCCCCCCTCCCTCCCTCACTTCCTCAAGTAGGCTGTGAACCTCCCACCCCAGGGCCTAAGAAGTCAATGCCAAGGAGAAACCACGTGAGTAAGCTTAGACATGAGAGGATTGGTCCTACCAGTCATCAGGTGGGCGAGGCCCAAGGCCCGACACTCCCTAACCAACCCTAACGTGATGATAGCTCTGTCAACATTTTGACTACAACCTCATTATATACGCTAGTGCAGAACTAATCGAAGCGATTCCCATATTCCTGATTGATAAAAACAAGACAGCAATGAATGGTTTAAGGTGTTATATACCTGGAGGAATGCGCTGCACAGCAGTAGCTGGCTAGGACAATTTGTAGTACAATATGCTGGGGCTGGGACAAAGGAAAAGCCAGGGAATAAGTTACGTCCTTCAAATGCCGTATTATTACTTTCCAGCTGTATGATACCAATCAGGAAGAGAGCCACAAACTTCTGCAGCCTCATTTTCTCATCTAAATACAAATATTTCCACCAGTATGATTTTCAAAACTGTGCTATGAAAGGAAGAATTCTAAATCTGTAAAGAGGTGTCACTAATCTTGATGGTAAAAAAAAAAATGTGGCCACCGGAACATCTCAGCATCGGAGGCTGCCTGCAAAGTCCTCTTACAGGAGGCTGAATCTTCTCGGTGGCGATAATACCAAGCATTTTCTTGCTCTGAGTAGAAAATGTACAGAGGAAACATTCAGTTTCTTTAACTTTTGTATGCTACATGTCTTACGCTGGATTTAAGAAAAAAAAGAATTTCCTGAAGTCTAACTAAATCTTATACATAAGAGGTTTAGGTAAAGTTATGTCCCTTGTTTGAAGTAATATTTCTTCTTGAAGGACTCTATGTACAGAGGACTTTCAAAAGAACCTCCAAATAAATGTACATTTATTCTACATATTTATACATTGCAAAAAATTTCAAAGCACCTGTATGACCTGTAATGAGCATATATTATCATCTAACGTAAATTACAGTACAAACTGCAACTTTGTTAGGGATCTCATACCTGGGCACACACATTACACTCATTCAGAAAGACTGTTCTTGTTTTTTCTTTCAGTTCCCATGCTAAGGCCACACCCCACAGTCAGAGTCTCTGACGCTGAGACACAGTTAGCAGTATATTTTGAAAGCTTACCAAATGATTCCAACACATAGCCTAAGTTGAAACCACTCATGGTGCAGTTTTATTTACTAGAAAAAAGAGGCAAAAGACCCACTATTGCATATATATAACTCTATTGCATATATATACCTCCCCATTTGTAGGGAAAGTTTCAAAATGAAATATATATAAAAATACCAATGACCAAAGTCAAGAGGAAATCTTACTCCTTAAGTATTTTTTACAAAGAATATCAACTGGTACTATAAACATCAAAAGGCAAGAAAAATTTTCACAAACTTTTCAAATAAGCTACAGGGTCTGAAGAAAACACTATTATGATATGGCTTCAGCTTGTATCTTTAAAAAACTGAAGCTATAAAACAAACATCTGTTTTTTTTTAAAGTGTAAAATTTAACTAAACAATAGTTTAATCAATATTACAGAAGACTGTTATCATCCATTTTTTCCTTAATAAATTATTTTTCCCTAACAATGAATACACACGAAGACATGAACTAAAACTCTTCATTGGAAGCAGGAGAATTATAACATGCATGAAATTTACAATCTTGAATAATGTTGGAGATGAAATAATCTAGCTCCTCTTTTAAGATTTAAGTTGACATTCAGAAATGAAGTATTTGCTAAATAGATAGCAAGGCTAATAAGTTGCCCTAGTGTAGTGCTCCTATTATATAAATTCTTATACAATAATAATGTACGCTCATGCTACAAAGTTGTTTGTGCAAACGGGAAACGATGTGAGAAAGTGTTTCCCCAAAATAAATTCATCTAATTCTTTGCGTTAGTATAATGCCAACTTTTATTAATGATTTATGAGTCAGCCGTGGAAAATTTACTAGATCATAGATAAAATATTTTATGTCCAACATCAAAGGAAATTAATAAAGATGATCAATATTTATGGTATGTTTACGAGGCATTGTATTGCAAATCTTTTCTGCATTTAATAATTTGAGTTCATTTGGAATTTCTGTACTTACTCATCCACTATTTATATGGCTTTGTTTAGTTTCCTTCAAATGCTACAGTTTTATAAACAATACTGAGGACCGCACTAAAATTGCAAAAGCATTACATTTGGGTGAGAAGGTTAAGCACTCACTCTTGAGTTGTTTCAAGGGAGTGCTTTGGATATATAATATCCATCAATACGTATTAAACATCTACAGGATACATGGTGCGGCTTAGAGCGCAGACGATAAAGGCTTAGTTATGTGGCTGCATCTGCCTTCCATTCCAAAATGGCAGAAAACTGCCAAAAATCTAATGATAGGTAAAAGAAAAATGTATTCCTCACCCCTCACTTGAATACCAACTGTAATAAAACAGGTTTCCTTCTAGAAATTAGCCTTCATTATGAAAGGGAAGTTGCTCTTCTGTGTGAACACAGATGTTAAAAGGAACCGTTTCATTCAATGATATTCTCCATCTTATTTTCTATTAGCAAAGTAATTTTTTATCAAATTTATATTTTATTTGTAAGTGTGTTAAAACACAGAAGTCCAGGGGCTGGGGATTTAGCTCAGCGGTTCGGTGGCCTGCCTTGCAAGCGCAAGGACCGGAGTTCTACCCCCGGTACCAAAAAAAAAACCACAGAAGTCCAATCCTGTTCTCCCATCTCCTGCCCAAGAATACCAGTATTAGCAAGCAAGTAGGCAAAGAATTAAAAAGAGATATTCAGAAAAATAGGAAATGGCCTGTAGAATATTAATGCGCTGAGATATCTATTATTAAAAAGTTTGCTTCGAAGTGCCTTCTCAATTTGTCTTGATACTATAATAAGGGAAAGAAGATCAACTATTCTAACCGTGCAAAATAATTACAAAACTAATGAGAATTTCTTCAAAGAATGCACAGATGTGTGCTTTGAGCTTTTGGTATTTTCTATTCAAGGGCAGTTCATTTTTCTACAATAAAATATGATCTCTCTAAACTGTATAATATATAAAATTTAATGATTATTAGACATAGATGCAGGCAACTCTTTATTCTAGTACTGAGAAGATTTCATTAAGAAAACCTTGTGCTTTAAACCAAATTCAGAAAAAAAAAATAAAAAAAAATTATCTGCTCCTTTCTTAATGGGACTATTTTCCTGAAAATATGTATCATAGCCAGCATGGTGGCACATGCTTGTAATCCTGGCACTGAGGAGGCTGAAGCAGGAAGATTGCCAGGTGTTTGAGGCCAGCCTGGGCTAGACAGTGAGTTCAAGGCCAGCCTGAACTGTAAGGCAAGACCCGGTCTCTAAAAACAATCAATCACTCACACATATATAATACCTTTTAAATGTGTATTCCATTGATTATTTTGATAGAGTCTTTTCCTACAAAAGTCCATATATTAATGGGCAAAACTTTAAATGTACAAACTTAATTGAAAGAAAATAGAAACACTGAACCTTTTAAGATTTAGTCATCAGTCATCAAATTGAATAAAAATCCACTGTATGCTTCCTTTGATAATGGGATTCACTCTTAAAAATTCTTTCAGTTCAACAAAATACATTCATTTTTTATTATATCTTCATCATTAATATTTTCCTAAATTATTTGCAATTTTTCCTATACTAGAAGAAAACATGCATAAGTGTGTGTATACACAATACTAAAGGTCATCCCTGTGCCTTTTGAAATTTTAGAATTTAAAATGAGTAAGTGCTTACCATTTAATGTATCAACAGTAAAAAACATGAAAACTAGCTTTTCCCCCTGTGACAGGTTGTAGGCTTATGTGAGACTGGTAAAGTGATATATACGCTTACAGTAAGTATTTAGCAGGAGTTAAGACCTTCTGAATTTCTGATGTAAATCTTGACCCTGATTTATCACTTGGAGATTTCTTGGGCAAGGACAGAGATGATGTTGTGTTGTTTTTGCTGTCCTCGGGACTGAACTCAAAATCTGACATATGCTAGGCAAGGGATCTACCACTGAGCTATACCCCCCAGCCCTTGAATGTTTCTGTATTCATCAGTGAAAATTATTCAAAATTCCAAATTCCTAAAAGAAAAATATACATAGAATGATTAGGAGAGAACAGTGTCTTCCAATTTCATGTTACACACACATACACACACACACACACACACACACACGGGTTCAAAGACATTTAACCTTTTTTCACGGGGTAAAACCAGCAGCCACAACTGTGAGCTGTGTATGGGTGGAAAATGCCACATCAGACATTAGGCAATTCCTAACATCGGTTTATAAATCAGCCCAACCTAGGGCCACTCATTCAGAACATCAGGACCTCAGTTTACTAAACCAAGTAAAACTGGATCATAAAACAAATAAATGGGCTACTCATCAACCAACCGATATTGGGAAACATCACCCTCTAAGAATTAGTAGCCACGAAAAACTTTATGCCTTCCTGTGGGAAAATCAAACAGAATTTGATATCAAATCATCTTTGTCTTCTTTTTAAAGTTTATTTTCAGAAAACGGATACTGTTCTGGTTTCCGGTTCAGTCATCTTTTCTTCAGAACAGCTTGTCTAGCTGCTAATCCCACCCAGGCTAGGTTTCATCTCAGACATTACCATTTCTTAAGAAATCCCATCTAGATCCTTTATCATACTTGCATGTCACTACTTAACAGAAAAGGACAGTTAAAGACTTGTTTTAATATTCTTGTCTACTAACTCTTAATACATTTCTAGTCTGTGTCAGGTTCCAATGACTGTTTTTCTCAGCATTATGGGTACTGTTTTTCTGTTTCTTTATGCCTGGTAAACTTTCTTGGGACACTAGCTATTGTCACATTTACTTCGGAGGTGTTGCACATTTTTTAGTTCCTAGGCACAGCATAAATTTCTTTGCTATTTTGTTCTGAGATTTGGTTAAGAAAGGGAAAACATTTTCTGTTTCTTTATGCCTGGTAAACTTTCTTGGGACACTAGCTATTGTCACATTTACTTCGGAGGTGTTGCACATTTTTTAGTTCCTAGGCACAGCATAAATTTCTTTGCTATTTTGTTCTGAGATTTGGTTAAGAATCAGGGAAAACATCCTTCAGAACTTATTTTTAAGGTTTTTTTTTTTTTAGTTGGGACCAGCACAGAATACTTTTTCTGAATACTGTACCAGATACCCCATGCCTTACGGAGCTTTCTTCTCTGCTGGGTAGCAATAACCACTACTCCTAGTCCTCTGCAGAAGATATGGATTTTTTTCTTTTAATCCCTTTAAATGGTTCTTGCCCAAGCCTTGGCTAGTTTTCTCATATGTGTTTTATTTGAATACTCAAGGGCAATCTGAATACTCAAGGGAGTCTGGAGGTCTCCTGACTGTGTCCACAGAGCTATCTCATCTTTAATACTCTGTTCTGCCCACTCTACCTGCCTGGGTTTCCACTCTCTCAGCCCCTTCTCCCCACTCAGGGAGTCTGCCAGGTTTCAAGCTGGCTCCTATTTTGCACCCTAGAAACACCCTGGAGGCAGCAAGCTGGGACAGCCAGGGAACCCCGTGGCCAGTGTCCTGTCACTCAGGCAGCACTGTCCTTCATTACCTGACCTCAGCTATCCTGAGGACCAGTGTTTCACATCTGAAACCTTTGCCCTGGCCTGTTTCAGCGGGGAGAATAAACTGGTCAACTGGTCAGTTCTACTCACCCCAAAATCAAATCAGAATTATTTTTTGAAATTCAAATGTGATCATGTAAATCCCTTGCTTAAAACACTTCACTGAATTCTGATCATTAGGAGAAATCTCAAGATTTCTACAATGATTTGGAATTGAGTTCTTTTCCTGAATTTTGACCACTTTTCTAACACATCTTTTCTCTCACAATAGACATACTTTGGGATAAAACAGTTGGAATTCCAAATATGCAAAATATTTTCCCTCACGTTTGCAGATGGTGTTTCCACTCTCTAGAGCTCTCCTCCCTGCCTTGGCTGTGGTGCTCTCTTACTCCTGAATAATCAACACAAATGGACATGTCTGAGAAGCCTTCAGCCTAGCCACCTTCTCCCTTCTCCCTCCTCACTCCTACCCAAGACCAGTCAGTGTCCTCTCTTCAGTGTTCAGGAAAACCTCTTAACCCTCCCCTGTTAAGGTACAGGCAAGCTTGTCAGCCACTGGAGTTTTTTCATTTGTAAAATGGAGATAAAAAAGTTGAGACGCACAAGATAAATTTATCTCACCTGTAAATTAGTTATATTTTCAGCTATTATAATCAGTTTGCTTTTCTTCAGTTTCAGGGAAGCTTTTTTGGAATGTCTACCTTAAAAGCAATCAAACATGTGTTAATCTTTAAAAACAAAAAGATATAAACACTACCTAGAAAATCCCCACATCTAAAAGACCTCAGTAACTTCAAAACTGCTGAAAAGTCCCCAGTGGCGTTAATTCAAGCAATGATGAAACTGAAGAAATAACAAGGAGCCTTACCGACTGTGTGAAGGATCTAATAATTCACCATAAATGCAGTATTACACAAGAATAATCAAAATGCATGTCAAAATAAAAGGAAAAATACATTAGGAGGGGACGAGTAATAACTTAGCTGTTGATTACAGGGATATGTCATGAATAATGGTGTATTTCAAATTGGAAATACAACAAATCTAAAGGAAAAATTAATGTTCCCACACCTACCCTGTATAAAAGATGAGGAATAAAGAGGAACAGCCTTTGACAGTGCTCAAAACCAAATCACAACCTACAAATCTTCATTAGCTGCTATGCTCAGTGAAACTTTAAACACTTGAAAATCCTTTTGAAGAAACTGCTGATAAATTGACTATTTTTGTATGTAAAATATATAGCTGGGAGGAAAATGCATCCCTAAAATTTCAGAGCAAACAGAAGAGGGTAAAGAATAATTTTTAAAAACAACATTTAGGGCAAGAGTCTTCTGATAGGCCCTGTTTAAGCTTTGTTTACTTTCTCTGCAAGAATAACAGCCTTGGGCAACATTTAATTAAAATGCTCCCTAAGCTTTTGCGTTTCCTGAGGCAGTAAAATTGGAAAGTCTGAAATAGGCTTTTCACTGCAGACTATGAAAGGAACAAGGACAGATATCTTTGAACCTCCAAACAAGATGTAGAGGACAGCCACATTTTTTTGGAAAGGCCAATTAGGTGAGATGCCATAGATAACAGGTGTGGAACATAAGCATGTTTGGGATTAGGAGGAAAGATTAGAAAGGCGTCAGCTACACACTATTCTCAGTTACAAACCACTAACTTCAAGATCAAAAAACTGGTAGAGGTATAGGATGATTTTAGTGGTATAAACTATTATTTGCAGAAAGAGCAAGGTGTTTCATTTAGGCTGAGCACTTCCCATACCATGACAGTCGGTAAAGTTCATAGAGGCTGAATTAGAAAATGCTTAAGGTATTGAAAATTATGAGGTAAGGCAAAGAAAAATAAAAATTGGGGGTATTTTACTTTTTTGGAATTGTAAAAGCATACAACCATAAATATTCGGAGAAACCATCATATAATTCCCATGGCTGTGCTTTAGCTTTCCTGTTGTTAGAAAAATATTTGACATTCACAATTTAAAGGAAAGAGAGATAATTCAGCTGACAGATGGGGGGACTCAATCCACAGTCAGATGGCTCCCAGGGAGGCAGGAACATCGTGATGGTAGGGTATGGCAAAGCAAAGCTGTTTGGTTCATGGGGACTGGGAGGGAGTGCAGAGGAACTGCACCATAGCAGAAGGAGCAAATGACCCTATATTAGTACCCACAGTGAAGCCTCCTTGACCCACAGAGACATATCCAGAAGCATACTCTATTAAACTACTATACTTTGTTAATCCAATGAAGTTGAAATATCACCCAGGATTAACAGTCACAATTCATCCCTTGTGATACCAAAACATATCTCCTTAAACCAAACATAATCTCAAAATAAAATCAACAGCAAGTTCATAGTTCTGCCTAACTTAGTACAACTAACCTATGTACAACTGAAAATGCAACAATTCCTTCCCTAAAGTCTCAACAGTCCCACTCTTTGTAAAAGATTAAATCCAAGTCTTTTCTGAGAATTAAGGCAAACTCACAGCTGTGAACTTCTGAATCAATAAAAAAACAGTTGCATAATTCCAAATTACAGTGGCACATAGTAAACATTCTCATTCCAAAACAGAATAAGGGGATAGAAAAGAATCAAATCACAGTAAGACTGAAAACCAGTAAATATTACAGCCTGCAGCCCCATGTCCAACACCTGAGAAAAGGGTAATGTGAGTTCCACAGCATGGAGAGCCACATCCCTATGGCCTTGCTAATTGTAACCCACAGGTCCTCTTGGGCCGGTTCCATGCAAAGACTGCAATATTTCTCAACTGGCATTCCACATTCCTGGTACCACCAACTTCCTGTGGTCTCCACTACACCTTTAGCTTCAATCCCACAGTGTCACATACTGCTCTCTCTGCGGATCCCTGCCTGCCTTCCCGAATCTGCCTTTAAGCGCTAGGTAGAAGCCTCCCTGATCCTACAACTCTTACCTTCTACATGCTAACAAAACCAGGATCAGGGGTAGATGACACCAATGTCAACTACCAGCCCAAGCAGTAACTGGGCCCCCTTTGACCATGGATGCAGCAGCCTCTGAGTGCCTACATGGCTGAGCACAGTAAAATGAATCCCAGCAAACAAAAAACAGAGGTCTTTCTTGATCAGGCAACCAAAGGATTCTCTTCTCAAAGTAAAGGTTTGCATTTTTGCACTCTTTGTCCTGCAGAGGGTGAAGTCCTACTGATTCTTGATATGTTGTCAGGAATCTTATCTGTGGACAAAGTGCTTGATTTCTTTTTAGTGGTGTTAAATCTCTTCAGTAGACACTTCCTTTGGCCCCAATTTCAGGCCTAGTCTCTCCTGGGCCAAATTTTAAGTTTTTCTAATTATTTTGTTCTCTCTTGTGCTGTGATTACCGTTATTAATCTGGCTAAGAACAGGCAGTAATCCCATGAAATTTCATCTGCCAGATCAGACTACAGCCTTTATTCTCAGTCCCCTGCAAAGTGTTCAGACATGGAGTAAATATAGACACATATTCTGCCAGAATGTAGCCACCAGTGCCCATGCCAATCAAAATTGCCAGTTGCCTTGTTCCCAACTGAAGCTTTCTGAGCCTGGCCTTTTACTTTCCC
Organism: Fukomys damarensis; assembly: GCF_012274545.1. Lineage (NCBI taxonomy): Eukaryota > Metazoa > Chordata > Mammalia > Rodentia > Bathyergidae > Fukomys > Fukomys damarensis. The sequence goes on along the minus strand of NW_022900943.1, from coordinate 9,902,071 downwards.
TATTCCTATCAGAATCCTCGTGTTCTGAGCTCCAAACAGAACAGAGCTTTTCACAGCACTCACGGTCTTCTCTGGCCCATATCACCAGATCTTTCCAAGCTCCTCCCACAAATCAGATCCCAAAGCTTCTAAGTCACATGATAGGTCCCGTCACAGCAGTGATTTTACTCCAGGCTCTAATTTTCTGTATTAATTAGCTTTCCCATTACTGGACAAAATACTTGGTACAGAATTTAAAGGAGGAAAGGTTTAATGTAGCTTTATTTAATTTTAGTTGGGGGAAAATCCATCCATTATCAGCTGATTCCAAGGTAGGAATACCATGGTGTTAACAGCAGAGCAGAACACAGCTTAGTTCCTGGTGCCAGGGAGATCAGGAGAGTAACACCAGAGACATGGCAAAGACATAGCCACACCCATGGCCACCTCCATGACTCAGCCAGAGACACCGAGGAGCATGCTTTACTAATATGCTCAGTCCTTAGTCCATTGAAGTAAACATATGAGGATTAGTGGCCATAATCTGATAACTAGAAAGACCTGGAGAACCCAGGATGGAAGACTAGAAGAAATGGGAAGCTAGAAGAAAAGAACCTTGATCTAAGAGGCAGTAAAATAGAAGAATGGAACTATGAAGGAGCCCTGAACCTAAATTAAGGCTCATTTTGCTATCGGTACAATGGAATGCTGTCAAGATTAAGCAAGATATAGGGCCAGGAATTTAGCTCAGTGGTTCCATCATCTGCCTTTCAAGCATAAGGACACAAGTTCAATCCAACTTGTGTTGGCAAACCAACAAAAGAAGAGAAAGGAAGAGAAAGAAAGAGAAAGAAAGAGAGAGAAAGAGAGAAAGAAAGAGAGAGAGAGAGAGAGAGAGAGAGAAAGTCTGAGTTTCAAGATTAAACAAGATACTACAAAAAATAAATATTTAACAATAATGGTGAGGATCCAAGGTGCTTTATAAAATTTTTCCAGCAGAAGTATATGAGATGCTTAAAACACAAGAGAGGTAGGGATTCAACTTAGAACTGTGTTTAAACTGTTACTCTAGATATTCATTTATTAAAAATATGTTTTATTCCTTACCATTCAAATTTTCTTGTTAAATTAGAATGCTTAAGAAAAAAATTTGATAGAGGAGTTTTGTGACATTTGGCATCCTTTATATTTCCTTCTGGAAGAAAGCAAGTATTAAAAAAAAGTAACTTCAGGTAAATGATAATTAATAGCAAGATATTTTATGTAACCCTGCAAATCATTGATATGCTTCTTTACCAAATGTGTGAAGAAGAATAAAATTGATTTCACTTTCTCTCAAAAGAAATTTTGTAACTTGTGAAAGAATTTAGAACTAGTGCTTTTGTATTTTAGTATATCTAAATCTATCCTGAGACTGTTTTACCACTTTAAATAAAGCGTACATTAATTTTTGTAAGTCAATCCAAATTTGGCAATCTTAGCCAAATTATGAACCCAATAAACAACAGTAGTATCATTAGTGGTAAGAAATGATCACAGATTAAGATTTATTAAAATCCTTTTTTCAGTTTTGGATTTGTACATTTTGCCAACAATATGGTCTATAGGGTCTAATTTTCACAACTAGATTCAAACAGAGTATATAACACTTATTTTTTATCTAACTGCTATCTCATATTAAATCATTTCCATCACCTACCATGAAAAACATCCTCAATGAAACAGAAGAAGAAATGTTGGGCCCATTCTGCAGTACAGACCACCCTACAGAGGATTTTCCACAGCAATGTTTTAAAATGAAAGATAGTCTCAGATTTGGCTGTTTTCTTAGAATACAGATTTGGGATCTCAAACTGAAACTTTTGTTGTGCTGCTTCATGAAACATATTTCTCTCTGAAAGGTTTATGTCACTTCTGATGTTCAGGTATTTTTGTCTCTATGCTATACGTATATTTTAATTTTAAGCCAGCGCAACAGCCACAGGCTAGACCAGTCTAGCTGATGTGTAATCTGTAATATCTTGCCTACTTTAAACTCAAAATTAGAAATAAAAATCATTCCCTTCTTTTAAGTTTGAGGTCCAGGGATTTGGCTCAGTGGTTCCACCACCTGCCTGGCAAGCACAAGGTCCTGAGTTCGATCCCCGGTACCAAAAAAAAAAAAAAAAAAAAATTAACTAAAGTTTGAGATAATCTGTCACCTTTTTACGTATTCTTAAGACATGTTTCTTTTCTTTCTTTGCTGTATCTTAGGCCTCAAGTGTCCTGTTTCCTTTGGCGATTCTTTCACATGTTGCTGACAGCGGTCACTCCTACCTTCTGAGATGTTCCTCTCATCCTGACAGGCAATGACAGTATAGAGGCCAATCACTGACTGCAATTTCCAAGAATGACTTAAGGATCACTTAAGCAAAATACAAAGCGAAGAAATTTCACCTCATTCTCTGTTTTCTATATACACATTTTTCATCTATTTGCTTTGTGGAAATTTTCCAACCATTAACTAAGGGCACCACGGTTCTTCCTCAATCCTTAACATCCCCTCTCAGTTCCAGTGGACCCTTGACTCATGAACTCAATCAGTTCCCAAGGGCTGGCTGAGCTCTGGATGTTTGCCAGGGTGCACGCTATAGATAACAAGAGGCAGATGAGCCTTCCATTATCCTAGCTAACTCAAGTTGTTCGTATGTCAGGGCAGTCATAACTTGTATTTTTTCTGCCGATGCAACCTCACACTATTTCAATACAATGGCTTGGCGGGGTAGTGTAGATTCCCAAGAAGAGTTAAAGGGGGGAATTCCTTCCTTCATCTGCTGACATTATTAAGGAAATTGTAAAAGTTATCATTCCTCACCAAAGTGTGAGCCATTATTGCTATACACGTTAGGACGGCCAGCCTGCTTATTCACACTCTCTCTCCTCTCTCTGAGGCACACTCACGCACACTCACAGAGCCAGGCATGCTGCAGTCTCCTCCCTCATTCCCATCTTCCCCTTTAATCAGCACAGCAAACAAGCTTGTGTGCCTCGGGCTGGTACTCCACAAACTCAGCCCAATCGTGGGGTTTTGTGAACGCTGCGGTCCGGTCTGCAGGCCCTGGGAAGACATATTGGATCACACATGCTGGTGATTGTTTTTTCCAGTCCCAAGGATACTTCCTGAATGGTATGAACAATAAGATGCCGTTTGCCTTACAGAGACTCTAACTTCATTAGATGTTTGCTATGGTGATCAGGTGAATTGAATAATTACTATTACTAACCACACATTCTTTATCTATCTTACCACACTGTGTGACACCAAAGGGCTAATGGGAGGAAAGAAGTGGCAAATATTCAAAGTCTTAATCTGCCAGTTCTTGGCATATTTATAAAATATCTCCCTTCTGGGGAAAAACTAAGAATAGCATCTTCCAAATAAATGCAAAGAAAACTGCTCTAAATGCACCACATAGATAATTATCAACATAAAATTATAAAGTATAATACTGGATAGTCAGTAAAAATTCTAGACAATTATTTTACAACACAAAATTATGCCATCTATTCAAGAGAACCTCATCTGATAACTTTAGGGGCTGTCACTAGTCTATCCCTTTCCTTTGATAGGGAGGATGAAGATGTAAAAATACTTTTTCCCTATCAATTCTGAGCACAACCCTGTGCTAGGCTCCGTAGAAAGGATATCAAACAACTGGAATGTTATTGCTATACCTGTGGTTATAATCCCATAAGCAGCCTCTTCAAGGGGTGTAGATTAATGTCCTTCTCAGAGGATAATGGGACTCCTCTTTCCACCTCAAAAGGACATTTCTGGAGAAATCCCAAGAAAAATGTCCAGGGTGTTTATCCTCCATATGAGGTACCAGAAGCAATCCTGGAGTAAAACGGATGCCTCGGTTTCTCAAGGTCCATGAATCCCTAGAATAAAGTATCAAAATTCTGGTCAAGGCCTGTTCAGGCCTCAGGTGCGAGGTGCCAGGAAAGAAGAGAGGACATGGCAAAAATAAGCTTGGAAATAGATCCAGGTCTGCAGCTGGGGTGTGTCTGCTGACAGCATCTCCTGCACTCCACTCAGCACATCACAGCCTTGTTATCGATCAGCTGAGGTCAAATATTTTACGTGTGAATTAACACGCTCCAGTGAAAAATGCCCATGGGAGCCATTACACTCTGAAGGAATCTTCTCCTTGGGTTTAACTGTAATTATAAGGAGAAGTCGATTGCAAGATGGGGTTGGTCAGCTCTCATCTCTCCAGTCATTTCTCTGCAGCCTCTAACAGTTTCTTTGGTTCATGACAAGCAAAACGCTCGCCTTCGCGCACCTGCGGACAAGGAATGGCCCAAGAGACGCGATTCACGGTCAGAAGCTGACAGAAGTACAGTTGTCAAGAAGTATATTTTCTATCTAATGAATCTTAGGAGGCAGGGGCCACGCTTTAACTGACTTTGGGGATTCTTCTAGAAGGCTGTGAGGCTGTCTGAAGTCTGTCTGCTATGTGGCATCGGTTTTAATCCATGAGTTAAAATTATCAGTTCCAAAGAAAATGCCCTTAGGAGATAATGATATTAATTTACAGATGAGAGACATGGTCAGGAGTCCCGCTTCCTCACCAAGGAAAAGATGTGTCAAAATATTTACCATGAATGGAAGGCAGGTTTCTAAAGCGAGACTGCAATTTATTAGTATGGGAAAAGAATTATTTAAAAGCAACAAAATAAAGAAAAAAAAAACAGTCCATCTGCATGTTTTGCTACCATTTTCTAAACCTGTAAAGGTCACATGGAGCAGTCTGCTAATATTTTGCAATGATGAACTCCGGGGCAGTGCTTTAATGAAATAAATTGCAAAGTACTCTAGCTGGTAATCAGACTACACACAGGCGCGTGAGTAGGGCAGGCTGCTGGGCAAACGATGTCAGCCCTACTCACACATCGCACCAAGCAAGTATCCTTTTCTGAGAGAGACACTGCGCTTGCCCTACCTCTCAGATAGGAGTAACTTCTGACGAGGTAAAAGGTCTCGACTACAATTGTTCCTACGAGCCCAGCAAGGGTCTACTCGGGGTCATCGGGTGACACATTCTGCTAGGTTAAACTCTCTCAGATACTTATTTTTAAACTATATATTGCGATTCTCATCATGAATTTATCACTCCTGAAATTCTGTAACCTCAGTTCGCTCTCAATAATATGGCTATGACATACTCCATTCATCCTTTTCAAAGAGAAATATCAAGAGAATCCTCAAATGGTGCAGAGACATGGAAAATAAAACAAATGAAAACGAAGGACTTCAAATTTCTTCATATGAAATTCCACAGTCTAAATTATTGGAAAAGACAGTCTCTCCAACAGGTAAGCAATAGTATTTTACTTCAAATTGGGTTTCTCCTCTAAACCCTAGATGTTCTTCTCCAATGAATCCGATCTCTCCATCCTTAAGATGCAAGCTTAAGTCTTAAACTCAACAACCCACCTCCAGACCAAGCAAATGACCGGCTACCCACAAGATCAGAGTATCAGTTCATGAAAACATACAGGTACAGCAACAGACGGAAATGTTCATAAAGGAATAAAGTTTAAAACATAAAAACCTAAGTATAAAATTAGGTAATTACATGTTTACAAAGTCCATGGGAGCACTGACATCTGAGAGTGAAGAGTGGCATAAATAGAGTATAACTGTATTCAATTTACACCCTAAGGTCTCAGGGCGCTTTCTACTACTAGTGAACTGAGGAGGACTGTATCAAGTGTCAGTGTTCACTTCACTCTGCGCTAGGCAGTCTGCAGGCAAAGACTTCATACCCACTCATCTGAGCTCCAAGGAACTCCACAGGTATCAGCTACTACTGCGCTCCCCTCTGCAGACCAGAAACCAAGTCTTGCTGAAGTCACAAAAACTGCGTAGGACCACTCTGTGGCAGAGGCAGGGATCTGGCCCTGTGGTACCAGCCACACCGACTCTCTGCCTCAACGTGAAGCCCTGGATCCACCGAGGGGCCAATGGCTTGGTTTCATATATGGGTAAGGTGACAAATGACTCGTCGGTTCCATTTTTCTGTTTCTATTTTTTTTTTTTTTTTTTTTTTTTTGGTACCGGGGATTGTACTCAGTTCCTTGCACTTGCAAGGCAGGCCACCGAACTGCTGAGCTAAATCTCCGGCCCAGTTCTATTTTTCAAACTGCAGTCTTGGTCTGAGGACTAGATTATATTGTCAGAGGATTTTCAGCTGTGCTTCCTTCCCCTGGAAATTCCCAGACATTGCGGAAGAGCCGATGAAGAAGACATTACCCTCCCAACAAAGAAAAAGCAAAAGTTTCAGAGTCAAGACACTCTGGTATTTATGCCACCTCACCAGTGCTGTACATCTTAATATACCTTCAAGATTTTATCTGCCTCACACGTCCAGCTGTCTGGGTAATTCACACAAGGTTTGTGCATCTGACCGCTAATGACAATTCATATATCCTACTGCTTTCTTTATTGGAGCTGTAAACCAATGAATTAGCAACAAATCCCCAACTCCTTCCTTGCCCCTTCAGCCCCTGGAATTTTACTCCTCTCACACGACTGTAGTTATTGAATTTCCCAGCCAAACGGTGTTCTGCTCCATAAAATTCTGACAAGTGGACACTGCCAAGCTAATAATGGCTTCATTCTGCTGAAATAAACTTATTTCACTGCGGCAAACAAAACGACATGACCTGGAAAGGTTATTTTTATCTGGGTAATGACTCGGTCCCAACCAAGTATTTCTCTCAAGCTTCCTGGTCTTAACAAAGCTGCATTTCTTAAATATAAACGTGTGCCATGCTGGGCGTGCTTGTCTGTCAATCTTTCAGGAGATAAAAGTGGACGCGTTCTTTGCTTAAAGTGTTTGATTTCATTATTGAATCATTTGGTCAGCTTATCAAACTATCTCCAAGTTCCTGGCAAGGAGAAGTGACTCAAAGAACTTGAAAGATAGCATCCATAATGAAGCAAAGTCCCTTTTAAGCAGAATCTGCTTTTATTACACTTTCTTTCATTAAACAGCATTGACCCCTTTCCGTTCTTCAAAAACTGTTTAGCGGGCCTCTGAGAAATGGTTTTCTTATCTCACTTTTGAGAGTGGTGAATAAACTTGGCCAAGATTGTTCGGGCAGTTCACCAAATAAAGGTGCAGCACCTAGACAAATTCATCTACATTCATCCTAGCTACCATTTTATCCAGTACATCAAACGCACCAAACCAAAAATGTGTACTATTAAAAAGTATGAAAAACAAAGATAACTTCGGGTATCCTCCATACTGCGTCTGTACAGCTGTTTCCGAGTTAGCCACAACACTTTATGTTGCGCTGCAAGCCCCTCAAATACAAAGGCACAAAGAGAAACAAATGCTACGATAGGTCGAATTTTTGTTCAACTTCCAAATGAGCAGGGACGCCAAGATCACCACTGCAACAGCTGCGCTCTCGAACAGACACGCTGCACCCTGCCAGTCCTGCCTTCTGAGGCTAATAAAGGAGAAAACCCTTGACAGCGAACAGCTGGGCTCCTCGTGAAGCTCTTCAATAGAAGCCACGAGGCCTCCCACAGCCCGCCCGAAATCGGGGCTTGGTGTACAGACACACAAACGCACAAGAAGTCTGGTAAGAGGAAGCACATATTTACAAGACATTGAAATGGGGAGACCATGAACAGCGGGGTAAAATGGGCTGAGCGATCAAAGAGAAGCCTGCTATGTTCAAATCTGGAAAGGTTACCACAGATGCAAGTGTCGGAGCCCCACTGGATCGTAACTTTGATCAGTGCAAAAAAGAATCACACATGAGTTTTAATCTGGCTGGAGATGCTGAGTTATGCCATACACTCCTATCTACAAACAGAAGAGAGTAAGAATCTTTTCAGTCAATTCACGGTTCTACACGTCTCAGTAAGAATCCTGAATACCTTCTGATGACCCACGTTCCCACGTTCTGTATTCACATTCACGGTAAAAGAAATGGATCTCAACACCTCTCCACTGCCTCCTGCCAACTCTGCTGGCTCCACAGAAAAGACCTTCCTTCCTGCGTGGGATTTGGTTACCGCAACAGCTCTCCCAGGCAAAGCTGGGCCATGGAATTATTGGCAATCAGCTTAGTGGACAAAGGGCAAAATATAAAACCTCATTAAAGCCACACAAGGAAGGGTATGGAGAATATAGAAGGGACGTGATGTTGGGCCTAGAATATAAGGACTTCACACACAAGTACTTCAAGTTCAGTAAGTTGAGAAAAGCTTCAAACTAGGTTAGCTGAGATTACAGCCAATATAGGGAGTACAGAAACAGAAACCCACAAGAGAGCAGGGAACAAGAATAGGCTCACGTTATAAAAAGCGGGGCACAGTGGTGCACGCCTGTCATCCCAGCACTTGGGAGGCTGAGGAAGGAGGACTGCCCGGAGTTCAAGGCCGGCCTGGGCTACACAGTGAGATCCTGTCTCAAAAAAACGAACAAAAAATTGTTTTAAGTTATAAAAGCAATTTTTTATCACTTCTCGGCCTTTTGGCTAAGTTCAAGTTATATAAAAACAATTTTAAAAGATGGCTTGTGTGTCTTTTAGTAAAGATGCAAAATACAGTGACTGTTAGCCAAATAGCATGTGCGCTTTAGACTACAGAACAGAGTGTCATTGCTACCGACGGACAGCAAACAGCTGACAAGCAGAGTATGAGAAGCCTGTGAATCTGCAGGATGCCTGCGTGTACTTCATACACATTTTTCTCCACTAGTGGCAACTCAGATACTGACCCAGAATAAGGAAAAAAAGAACAAAGTAGCACTGCTATGACAAAAGATCAATGCATTACTCATAAATTAAGGACTCAGAGACAACTACCATTTCCCACTTCACTTAGTTTTGTTGATAAAAAAAAATTAACACCTACTAATAGAAAGTCAACTGAGAAACACTGAAAAGTTGTTATTTACTATAAAATCACCTAAAACAATGATTGAAGTTTAATATTGACTCAGTTCTAATTTTATGGGTGCAGGGCACAATTTACTTTGGAAATTCGGCCCAGGAAACCAAAACAGGAAAAGTTTGGAATTCTATGGCCAAATCTCTAGGAAAAAAAGAAATGTATTTTCATTAACAATTACAAAGTGATGCTTAGTTCCTGAATCCGTTATTGATCTTCAATATATCCATATTCAAAGTGCTTTATTGTTGATAACAAGATCTGTGCTGTGAGGACCCAGCTCACCATGGTGAGAACACTGCTTCTGAAAGCTGGGAACTTATACACCCCTGTAACTAGTGTCCTCTTCCCAGTGACCCTGGGATGCCGGATGACCGTGCTGCGTGCTCAGGAGTGCTCTACAGTCCAATTCTCACCTTCCAGTTGGACTCAGCTTCTGGGTTAATCAAAGGGCAGAAATATGAGGTCAAAGTGGCATTGACTGATCATTTCTCTAATATTAGAAAGGAATACTTGGGCCAGGGATTTAGCTCAGTGGCACCACACCTGCCTTGCAAGTACAAGGTCCTGAGTTCGATCCCCAGGATTGAATTTAAGGGGGGGACAAAGAGAGAGTTCCAACCTCCTAGACATCTTGCATTTTCCTCTAATTAAGGATGGCTGATAATGTGGGCCTCCTTTCATCTTAAGAAGTTTCACCTTCTCATTTTCTCCCAGCTGACATGTATAATTTGTGGCTACATCTAGCCTACTAACGTCTAAAGAAGGGGTGTCAGCAATGTACATTGGCTTTTTTTAAAAAAACCAGTTGAATAAAGCCATAGATTTACCTGGAAATCTCTCAGACTTCAGAGATAGGTACATGAAACACCTAACATTGAGAAAGCTGATGGCAGGGAGTACTGCGGAGATGAAGGGAGCACAGGACAGGACAAGAGGAGGGAAAAGGAGGCAGAGCTTCCTAGCAGCCTCTCATGGTGTCTTCCCCATCCCTGCAGCTGTTTCTGCCTCTGCATGGTCTGAGTCCCCATGCAACTAAGACTACGCTACCCCGAATCCCCAGCACCAGCCCCACCGAATGGCTGTGATCCTGGTGAGTCCATCACCTAGAAAGGGAGTGACCACCTCGAAATACTGGAAGCAAAGCATCCCTCCACTGCACTCACACCCTGTTCCTTTTTACTCTTCTTGAACCCTATCTACAAATCCCATTTCCATTTAAAAGTTCTTTGCTAGCTTCGAAAACTTCATCAATTTAGTCCAGCTGCTATTGTGAAAATGTTTCCTCATGTCAAAAGAAGGCAGAAGATTTTTCTTCTTTCTTAAGAACAGGTCATATGGAGAACATTTTGTGGTTGATCACACCTATCATAGTACACTTGGATTGATTTAGCACAGTTAAATTAACAAAGAAAAGACAGGTTATGAGTAGCCAAAAAGATAACCAAGTATCTTTCAGCTCACATAAAATGACATTCTTGATGTTTGCCTAAAATTATTTTACTTAGCTGGGCACGGGGGTACACATTTATAATCCGAGAACTCTGGGAAGATGAAGCAGGAAGATCATAAATTCAAGCCCAGTCTGGGCAATTTAAGGACTTAACAAGAACCTGTCTCAAAACTAAAAACTGCAAAAAAAGGGGGGTCAAGGATTTAGCTCAGTGGTTCTGCTGCCTGCCTCGCAAGGGCAAGATCTCAAGTTCAATCCCTTGTATCAAAAAACAAAAAAACAAACAAAAAAACTGAAAAAGAAAAATTCAGAGAAACTCTTTGGTATTTATCCAAGTTGTCCTATTTATTTCACTTGGAGTATAGCCTCAGAAGGGATAAAGGTGTAGGGAAAGTGGGAAAGGTGATAAGGGAAAAATATGAGAAAATGAAAAAATGGAAATAAAGTGGTTGTAGAGGGGGAGGGGAGGAGGGGATGAAGGAAGGGCAGGGACGAGGGGAAAAAATGAGAACCAAGACCTGTCATGTGAAGGTACAAGATCCCAATGATGAATGTAACTGTACTGTATACCTGAAATGTACCAATAAACTCAATAAAAGAAAAAAAAAAGAGTGCACATCCATTTATCTATAAATGTTTCTAGTTTCTCATTCTTTATGGTTGAGTAGTACTCCATTTTACAGAAAAACTAAAAGTGTAAATAAGGTTCAAATGGTGCAATTCAGAGTGAAATAGGAAGAAAGGGGAACTTGGAAGGGGAGGGGAAAGGAAATAAGAGAAAAGAAAAAATGGAAACAAAGTCTTTGTAAATAGGGAAGGGTGTAAAGGGTGAAGGGAGGGCAAGGGAATGGAAAAAATAAGAACCAAGACATATCATGTAAAGGTACAAGATCCCAATGATAAACGTTAACTATCGTTTGCTTTAAATGTACCAATAAACTTAATAGGGGGACAAAAAACCACAGGGCTGGCGTGCTCAGTGCAAAGGCTTAGGTTCAATCCCCAGTGCCCCCCCACAAATTAACAAAAAGGTTGTAACACCCAAACTGATGGAATTTTATCCTTCAGACGAGTATAGTTTTCAAATGAAAAATTTAAGAAACCACGACCAACAGTCCAGGTCAACCCTGTTCCTTCACATTTACCTTTGAAGAATTGAGTGTATTTAGTGTGCAACGATTTACTTAAGGACTGATGTATGTGCTGCAGTGTGATCCAGAGGCTGTGCAGCTCCGAGGACAGGCAGAATGTCTCATTTTATGCCAGTGAGCACGAAGCAGCTTTAAATACAAAAATATCAAGAAATGTAAAAAATGTCATGTTTAGCTAAAAAGTCACCAAAAAGAATTCATACACCATCATGCCACTTACATAATGCTTAGAAACAAGAAAATTACAATGTTTTGGTGTGCAAGTTATAGGCCCAAGAACTATGCAGAAAAGAATGCAACTAATATATAGGCTTGGACAATTCTCCCTTCTGGGTGAAGGGAGAGGATTTTAATGAAGACTGACACCTGCCTACCATGGCAGGTACATGGGTGTTCAAGCATTACACGGGTATACATCCTATTCCTGTTACAACTCGAAGGACACCAATATCAACTAAGAGGCAAAGAGCCTCCAAACTCCTCTCGCCGGTTCCACTTCTGCTTTCCATCCTCCTCTTTTCTATCAGTAACACTATTCAAGCTGAGCCAATTTGCTATACAGCGGCCCCTTGACCTACGAACTCAACGGGTTCCAGGGGCTGGCTGTGATCAAGTTGGGTGTAAGTCACTACAGCTGAGTTCTGCATGTTTACCGGAGTACACGCTACAGATAACAAGAGGCAGATGAATCTGCCATTAACCTAATAAACCCCAGTTATTCGTAACTTGAGGGTCCACTGTATTCCCCTTTTATTCAGAAGGCTTTTGTTACACAGAAATTGAAGTGGCGGAGAGGTGAGGGACAATGACAAGAAGATGTAGAGAAAGAGGCAGATGTAAAAGAACTGCACAGATAACATCACTTGAATTTGCCCACTAGGCTTGAGGCATGAGGGAGGAGGATACAGAGACTGCTAATTATGTGTTTGGTAAGAAGAAGCCATTTTTAATGGATGGAAACTAATGAAACAGCTGTTTTAATCCAGGTGTTAAGACTTACAGGACACTTCAAACGGTCAAGGTAAAATGCAATAATAATAATAAAAAGAAAAATAGAAAGGAAAAGGTGCTTAAAGCCAGAAAATGCCTGCAAAAAATGCCTGGTTTTCATCCCTTCTTGGAGCTATAGCTCAGATATGAGACCGAGTGAAGGTCAGGGACTTAACAGCTAATAAAGCAAAAAATATGTGAGAATTATCCGAGCATCTGAGAAATTATCTGGTGAGGTTATTTGATGGGAAAAGCAGGAGAAGAGATTTTAATTCATGGTTTCAGAGATTTCAGTCCATGCTCATTTGCATCCATTGGTTTTTGGGCCTGGGAGGAAGGAGAAGATAATGGAGGAGAAAACGTAGCTGCTTACCTTAGGGCAGTCACAACAGAGGGAGAAAAGAGGCCGAGCTCCCAACACATTATATCCTTAAAGGCTCCTCCCACTGATGTCACTTCCTCCCGATAGGCCCCACCTCCGAAAGCTTCCGCCACCTCCCAGTAGACTTTACATTCTGGTCTTTATAGCAGAGGTGACAGAGTTGACTCTGAACACCTGCAGGAGGAGCACTGACCTCTCTGCCCGCTAAGTGATCTCCTGCTGTACTAAGGGAATACAAGTTGTTCATCTTGATTCTAAAAGCCCTGGATACCACAAAGCGAAACCGAGTCATACAAGGGGGAACTCTCATCCAGAACAGGGGCATCATAAATACAATCACTTTCTAGATTCTAGTTCATAGCGAACTAAGGTCGGTGGCGTCTGGAAACACTGACAGCTGTCTTACCTGGCCTTTCCTAATGGAGCTTAGCATTTGGTTCTATTTTTGAGGAGGGTAACGAGGGAGTACTGGTGCTCATAATTTAAATCTGGTCTTCTAGTTACTGATTTAAATTCACTTGATTTCAATCAAATCTTCTACAGCTGAGAGGAGCTAATACTGGAATAGCTTCCTTTGTTTAACATAAAAGGGAGGGCGTATGTAATTTGAGGGCATGAGCACCTGTTTTGGGGGCAGTTAAACTCCTGAAACATAGAGGCCAAAGTAGGGAAGGCCCCTAAACCCTTCGCACCAAAAAGTGTTTTCGTTTTTGCTCCTTCTTTCTGTTTCTCTCCATTCTTTTTTTCCTCTGGCTTTGCTGGCTTTCTTTTCTTTTTTTCTTTCTTCCTATTATTTTTAAGAAGAAATATCATGGTTAACAAATCTTCACCCATGGAAGCTAGTGCATATTTCCAGAACACTTTCACATTTGTCACCTCACGAGATCTTTACATTTTGTGGGGCCATTAAGAAATCCCAAAGTCTCTCTTAGCCAGTTATGAAATCCAGGCTACTTATGTAAGGTCGTACAGTACTCAGAAATAAGATGGAAATTTGCAGCAGCGAGCCTTCAAGTTAGCCCTTAATTTTTTTCCTTTCTTTGACACAGGGTCTTGCTATGTATAGCAGGCCCGCCTTGAACTCACAGAGGTCCTTCTGCCTCAGCTTGCCCAGTGCTGGGATTATAAATATGCACTACCAAGCCAACTACACTGGCCTTTATCTGCACCTCCTGACGTAGTCCTCCCCTCCTTCTGACAGGGTTGCTCCAATAAAATGCAGCGCAGTGATGCCGTGTCACCTTCAATGTTGGGTCATGAAAGATACTTCACCGTCCATCCTGGGAACTGCTTCTCTTTGCTTCTGTGTCTCAGATCACCGACTTTGGAAGAAGCTAGATACTGTGTGAGCAATCTATGGAGAACTCCAAGTGCTGGGGAACTCAGAGTTCCTTAAGCCAAGGAGAAAGTACAGACTCTCAGTACCGGTGCGAACGGCCCATTTTGGAGGCAGATCCTCCAGCTGTCACTGACAGACACCCCACCTGGCATCTACCATGCGGCTTCAGGAGAGACCCGCAGCCAGGACCACCCAGCTAAGCTGACCCTCAGAAGCTGTGAGAAAATAAATGTGTATTATCACACGAGATAATTAGTTACACAGCATAGGTAACTGTGGCACTGTGTAAGTCTTCTCAACTAGTCCCCTTCCTGCTCTATTATGCTCTATCAATATTCAGAACACACTTTTGTCTGCAGAGATTAACCTAATATTCACAATATTCTGCTAGGCATCATGGTTTACAAAGACAGACAGGTTAAGAACAATACATATTTTAAGGTACAATTCACAATAATGCAGGTGTTTGTTTGGGTCCCGGAGCAGAACATAATATATACGGTACTATAAATACACTCTGTGTGTGTGTGTGTGTGTGTATCTAGGTTGGTATTGTTGAGTTCACCTGCAAACCTGTAACTGTCTCAGTTCAGTCCTGATACAGAGGACTATAAGAGGGTGAGCGGCGCTGAATTTGCTTTTCACCCAGAGTCCTGCAGGGAATCACGAAGAGCAGAAGGTGGTTAGATCCCTGCACTCAGCTGCAATGCTGACATGAAGCACTAGCAAAGCAAGGGATCCTCCTGCTGGACTGCAGTTGTCACACTGTCATGCATTACAGTGCAGCAGCCTGCATCAAAGAGAGGCACAAAATTCACCAAGGACAGCAGCGACGTATGTTTCCCTCTGTATTTGTGGCAGGGCAACAGGAAAAGGATCGCCAACACAAATGCAAAAACATCTGCTCTCCAAACTCATCTAAAAACTATCCCTGCAAAAATAAATGTGGATCCTCTATACTGCACAGCAGACAGAAGTGCAGTGTGTTTAACTTCAGGGGAAGGGGGACACAATGGAGGAGCCACACGGGATGGAGAAACAACACGTAGCCCATTTAACATAGTGCTGCCCTTCGGTTACACACTGGTAAAAGGTGTAGAAAAGCACCAACTCCCTGAAAGAATCCCAAAGAATGCCAATAACTCTGTAATACCATTGACAGGCTACAGGATGCTTTGCAGAAGCCAAATTTGGGGGCAGCAACATTAGTTGCCCTAAAAAGAAACTGATTAAATTAAATTTGGTGGCAAAGAGATTTTAACTTCACTCATCTGCCTTGCAGGGACTTACCAAGAAAGAGCATATGAAGAAGGAAATTATTTTAGACAGAAGACATCGACAATGCAAGGCTCCAGATTTAGGGGGAATGATGTGAATTTAGGATTACGCACAACAAGCACGTAGTTCAAATACCTTTAATACACTGCCAATGACCTACCCTAGAGAGAGGAACTTGAGCCAAGTTTTGTATTGTAGACAAATTATTTGGGGCCCAACCTTAAAACAGTTAATTACGGTCCTTGTATGTATTTAAATCTCTCGAATTCATAATACAGTGGGGCCTCAGTTCATTAACTTAATCAGATTTCCCCACAAGGTCAACATTGAACCTAATCACTGAATTTGATTCCATTCTTGTCCAATTTGTTTTGCAACCGGAATTGTGAAACAAATTCATTTTGGGAACCGAGGCACCACTGCCCTACTTAGCCTGAAGGTTGGAGCCTCTTTACATTTTCAAAGTCATTTAAAAACTTCAACAGACTTTTGTGGACACAACCCAAAATGGGAAAATATTACTATTACCTGAATCTGTGGAATTACAACAAAGTAGGATGGAAAACTGATTTCACACACTAGATAACACGTCCAGTACAATGAACTGGTAAACACTTTTAGGCTGAATACCAATCAACATAGAATTTATCATTGTCTTGGTCGTATTGTAATCAGGACCCATATAAAATAAATTATGAAGTCTTTTAGGAGAATTGACAATTTTTAAGTTCAGAAAACCTTCACAGGATCTGTTTATTAAAGGGGAAGTCCAAAGTCAAAACAGTATGTACAGCAGCTTCTGGGATGAGATCTAAATGATGGGTTGGTTATAGCTCCTCCTTCTCCTCCGCCTCCCCCTTTCAATTCCCCTCCACGCCATATTAAACCCAGGGCGCCTACTAGGCACGCGCTCTACCACTGAGCTGCATCTCCTGTCTCTCTTATTTCTTATTTTGAGAGGAGATCTCCCTAAATTTCCTGACTGACATTGACCTTCTAGCCCTCCTGCCTTCCCCATAGCTCAGTTTATAGGCATGGGACACATGCCCAAGGGATCTTCTTAATGTATGCTTATGAGGAAAATAAGCTCAAACAAGACACACTGAAATAGATGCAAGGAAAAAAGGCCAAAAAGGAACTTTTTATAGCACATAGTTGCATGAGTAAGCAAAAGTCCTTTAACATCAATAAAATTATCTAATGAATTCAATTGCCATATGATGAAATGTGATAACAACATCAACCTTCCTTTTCTAATAAGAAGTCCTCATAGGACTTCTAAAGCAATCTGTGATTTTATTGGTGGCCATAGCAGAAAATATACAGGGCAACAGAGGGTCTGTGGACATAGGAACCAGAGCTAAGCAGGGAAGAGCCACCTTAACTCTTAATTTTCAAGATGCCAGTAATTTTAATAATACTGGTACAAATATTTTAAATTTCCTGGAATGTGAATATTTAAGTAAATAAAATGGAACAGTATTCCACACTGGAAGGTAGTGGAGACCTGTGGAACATCTGACCTCTAATATTAAAAGAGAATATTCTTTAACAGTCTTACTCTTACTTATAAGAATGGGTCCACCAAACTACAGTGATCTCATTTATCAATACCTTCAAGTGGGTTTTTCTCATCAGAGTACAGGTGACTATGAAAGCAGTACAGGTTTTAACTGTTTTCCTCTACCTAACATTTACCTTTTCAAATGCTTTGTTCATTTACATAACAAATTGATACAGGAGACTAAAAAACAAAAGCTCCAAGTTTATAGATGAGAAAACTCTCAAACATTAATTCATCAAAAATTGGAATAACCAAAAAATACCAAATGTTTGTGATTTATTACTTAGAACAAGAAGAGCAAGGCCGGTCATGGTTGTGCACACCTGTAACCTCAGCACTCAGAAGGCTGAAGCAGGAGGATCGCCATGAGTTCAAGGTCATCTTGGGGTATATAATGAGTTTAAGACCAGACTGAACTACATAGTGGAACTGTGTCTCAAAAACAAAAAAGCAAAATACAAACAAGCAAACAAACAAACAAACAAAACCCAGCAGATACTTTTACTGATACACTAGCATATCATTAGCACCTAAAATAGTTATCCAAATATAAAATTTAATTCACATTATTTTCAGAATTCTTTTACATATTATAAATTATTGTTTGTCTAGTTTATACAGTTGAATAAGCCAAATGAAATACTGCTGTAATTGCTTCTCTACTATAATGCTAGATTAACTACAATATTCCATTCTCCAACCATTTGGGATAAACTGAAAATTACTATAATATGATATTCCTTAATATTAGTTCATATGCAAGGGGCTAAATCACACAAGAGTCAATCATGCTACAAAATAATTCAAGCTACAAATGAAGGTGAATCCTAATATGATTGTGGTATAGTCAAGAGATTTACTCTGAGCTCTGCTAACTTTAGCTGTAAGATGCAATAACACCGAAACCTCATTTAGGTATGAATTCCAAATTCTCTCTCCATCAATTCATTTTCCCAAGCTATCAAATAAACAGATCACTTAATTTTGATTTGTTTATTCTGTGCCAATACAGGTCTCCTAAGTAGTGAGGCTGCCAAAAAGAAATCTTGATCCTGGGTAGAAAAGTCTTCCTGGGTTATTTCAATGTTATTGGAGTGCCCCTTCTGCACCCACACATCAGGAAGGCACGTGACCCCGGCCCTGGGATTCGAGCACGTCTAAGATCCCATGTTATCACGGAAACTGTGGGACCCTCTCACTCACCACTACTGCCGCAAAGCTCCATTTCACCTATCTCCATGTCCCTGCCAGCTCAGTGACACTACAGCACTAGAAGGTGAGCTACAGAGCTCTTCATGCTTTGCACAGATATATTTGAATATTGGTCTTCAGCTCTTTGTTAGGCTGTGAAGTCCTTGAGAAAGGAGAACATGTCTTCTGAGACGCAAATGCATTTATTCACTTTGGCATTTAAGACAGTACACACTCTAGAAAGTCAAGCCAACAGACTCTCGTTCAAGAGGAAAGGAGGGATATTTGCAAAAATGCAGTGCACATCACCCACCACAAAGAGGCCCAAGAGAAAGGTTGGGGCCACCAAGGAGCAGAGACGGAGGGGACCAAGAAGGGATGCAAAGCTGTCAGCTAACTTGCCCATGAAAAGCCCAAAAGGGCAGTGGGGAAGGATCGATCTGCAGTCGAGAGTGCCCCCCAAAACAGGGAAAGGTAAAGTGGAAGCAAGCTGAGTGGCTAACCAAGAAACTAAATAAGGTCGTGAATCGGTGGCTATTAACAGTTTAACAGCATCTGATGATACTGGTCATAGCTGTCCTCTTAAATAAATTTTTCCTCCAAATTTGAAGCTGGGAAATCAGCAGAATAACAATTCTAAAAGAAATACAATACAGGGCTTTTGAGATTTTCAGTATGCACACTCAGCTGTGCACTACTGGGGCACAGTGGTGCATACATATAACCCCACTACCGTGGGAGGCTGAGGCAGGAGGACTGCATGCTCATGCCCAGACTGGGCAACTGAGCAAGACCGTGTGGTCTCAAAATAGTTTTTTAAAATGTGAGGAAAGAGTTCAGTTCAAAGGATCCGGGTTCAGTCCCTAGTAAGGAGCCAGGGAGAATAAAAAGTGAAAACACAATTAACAAATACCAAGAAAAAGCAAAAGAGAAAAGACTACGAATCTCAGAGCCCTCAAACCAACGGGACATAAATGACCTCAGATCTGGCTCCCGTGAAATCTCACCCTCTCGACTATGGCAAGTGGAGTTCTCTGCTTTTTTTGAAATCATTATATTATAAGCAGAACATTTTAAATATCTGACTAGGTGTTTATCTATATGTCAAATTTCCCATTTTCCCCTTTGGTATTTTTCCCACACAGGTCTTAAAAAAGTAAACTGTTACACTGAAGTAGCTGAAAAAGTTGATAGTGTAAGGCAAATCCAAATCCTAGGATCCTTAAGCCTAGGTCTCCATGCATTATTCGAGAGATACCAACCTAACAATTGAGTTTGTTTGTTTTGCAGTACTGGGGACTGAACTCTGACCTCTGAACTGAGCTACATCCCCAGCTCTTTTCTGCATTTTTTGACACACAAGGTCTCTCTACGTTATTCAGGCTGGGCTCGAACCTATGATATGCCTGCCTCTGCCTCTCAATATAAACTCTAAAGTTTAAATCATACCAAAGCACTATCCTGCTGTTTCTGTGCCACGAATGCAAATAATACTCCTTTCAAATAAGGATTATTTAGAGAATGCAAAAACCAAACAATTCCGGGTTTGCTGGGCTAAGCATAATAAACCAGCAGAGACGTTCTCATATTTTACTAACAGGAAACATTATAAATGGAAGATCTACTCAAATCATTCTGAATCATCTTTAATAAAGAGTTGCTTCCTGCAGCTTTCTAAAGCTAGCATATCAAACCACGGAGGGCTGAGACTTTTTTACTCAACCATCCATTTAACAAATGTTTATTAAGCACCTACTCTATGTGAAGTGTTGCTTGTGGGGCCTTTAATTCAGCAGTTAATGCAGGAAAGTTGCCCCTTCTTGAAGTGTACAGGTAGTTCAACATATTTAATCCGCCATCCTTGCTCCTACAAGTGCTTCAGTAATCATATATAAATAGTTATTTTAGTCACAGACCTCTCATTGATATAAATTTACAATGAGCTATGAGTCAGAGTTTCTGGCTGCTAGATTCATTTCTGCAGTTGAAGCGCCTTTGAGAAATCACATGACGACTCAGAGCCTCAGTTTCATGAGGAAAGCTGGATTTAGACAAGCAATCCTGCTTTCTTTCCAGAATTATTATGCGGGTTAATAAAAAAGATCCAAGAAAGTGATAATATACTGAGCATACGCAACCTAGATACTATGCTAATATTACATGCATTGCTCGATTTAATACTAATGGCAGCCTTAAGGTGTCACAGTGAAATATTGTTATCTACATATCAGAGTGTATTGTACCCATGCAAAACTTGCCTTTCAAACTTATTTGCTTGTTTCAAAATGAATGCAATTATTTATTTGCACCCACAAATCAGAATCACCAGCCATCTAGTAACAATCACTTCACAGGTTCACATGAGCCCTTAAAGGCTTGCTTGTTTTTTTGTTTTTGTTTTTGTTTTCCCTGGTTTGTATGAAAAAGAATCCCAGAGCCATCTAAGGATTCATTACAGAGAACTGCCTCCAGGTGACCCGAGGTGCTCTAAAGTCCCCTAGCTGGAGGACACCCGGAATTGCCCAGTTCGAAAGACAGAAGCACCAAATACATCAGCCCACTAAAAAAAAAGCAAAAGGAAAGGAAAACATTTGGTTGAGAGGCAGCAGGGAAGAGGAAAAAAGTGCTGCCTGGCAAACTCCTAATACCTTTAATGTTCGCACAACAAAACTGTCTTCTGTCTCTGCCCAGAAATACAATTCAACAAGGGACGAAGTTCAGAGACTCAGCAACCAACCGAAAGCGTCAGCTGCCTCCCCACCACCCTCTTTCCCAATAAATACGGTACAGCAGATGCTGCCAGACTCAATTAACACTTAGCCTTTATTCTTTTATGTTTGATGCACTCTGTAATGAATATCCGTCGGCCTTATTTACTCTAGGAGTTTTCCACGGAGAAATCTCCTTTCCTTAATTACAATCTTAATGTTTGTCACACACACACACACACACACACACACACACACGCACACAAATACATACTTGTTTTTTGAAGTAGATTTGCTCCCAGACAATCCAGGCAGACTTTCCAGATCTGAAAAGTCTATGTATTTGTTTAGAAGAAAGTAATCCCGACTCCCCACCCGACAAAGACGAACAGGATTCTGCTGGAAGTTTAAATTAGAG
The DNA here is from genome assembly GCF_012274545.1 of Fukomys damarensis. Classification (NCBI taxonomy): domain Eukaryota; kingdom Metazoa; phylum Chordata; class Mammalia; order Rodentia; family Bathyergidae; genus Fukomys; species Fukomys damarensis. The sequence continues at coordinate 9,880,659 of NW_022900943.1, read as the reverse complement.
TATGTCACCGTAATTTTTTATCGAGGCTGGTAAATATTAATGTATGTGCACCTAAGAAAACAAAGTGTACAAGTACAGGATAGCACTTCCACCATTCTTCCACGACAAAGACAAATGAGCCAACAGCCATCACCATTTTGGCCTCTTCTCCAATTCACGTATGCATCGTTGGTTCTAAGACTGTTCTACAGCAAAAAGGTGGAATGACTACTTTTTGGCTAAATTTTTTTAAAAGTATGCATATTTTTAGAAAACTGACTCATGTTATACATCATCTAATCCTCTCAACTTTTTCTCTTAACTAAGCAAAGGGTATCTGACAGAAATTTTTATTTGTAAGAAATGCACACAAACTATTATAAATTTATGAGATGAGAATTCTGGGTCAAGCAGTCTGGTATTTGAACAACCACGGTGTGGAGCTATGATATAAATACTTAATCCTTCTGTAATTTCCTCATTTATAAAGTAGGAATAATAGCTACAAAGTTTATTTTTGCAAGGGAATATATATGCACTAACTTTCAAGAAAGTATCTGCCGTGTTATCAATTTCTTTGCTTCTGGGGTCAAAGATGATGGATAGTCGTTGTAGGCACTAATTTTCCAAAGGAGTCACAAATGTAAGGATAAATCTAGAAATAAAAATGCACTGGGAGCTGTCCTCTATTCCAGTAGTGATCAGTAGTGCAGGGATCTTGTTACATCCGATAGACTTCCCTCTGACTCATTCTAATCACTATTGCATCCTCTTGTGCAATCACAACTGCTCAGCCAAGCACGGTGGTGTACACCTGTCACCCTAGCTACTTAGCAGTTTGAGGCAGGAGGACCACAAGTTTGAAGCCAGCCTAAGCAACTTACCTAGGAAGTACAAGGCCCTTGGTTCTATCCCCGGTATCAACACATGCACAAAAGGGCTGGGATATTTATCCGTGATATTTAGGAAATACTGAGGTGTTCTGCAAATGCATTATTCAAATTTAGGACATGAAGGGCCACCCATTATCTGGTTTCACGGTGAAAGAACTTTCATTCATAACCTTCTTTCTTAATGGCACTATCTGCCTAAAGGCAAATAAAAGGAACACAAAGAAAAAGTAAAAGGACACTGACAAACTGAGTACCTGCAAAGAGTTTGCATGCCTCAGAGAAATCTCAATTTGCCCAAAAACTGACCACATTCTGCCTGCAGGATGTTCCCCAGAGTGACCACTATTTCCAATTGCAAATTCAAATTATAAGGCCTTGTGCTTCTATTCAGAAAAGGCTGGTAAACCAGAGCTGACTTTTGGTAGATTTATGACCCAGGGAAAAATACTAATATCCTTCAGCCTCAGTTTCCACACAGTTAAAAAGGGGTAATTATTATCTAGGACAGTGTGAAGGATTAGAGAGGAGAATGAAGCCCATGTAACTGCTGTCATGGCCTCACGGCCAGTGTTTGCTCATCTTCACCTCCTTGGGGTGAGTACCAAGATGCCATGTGCTGCGTCAAATGGTACAGCCCTTTTGAGGTTCTGGGGAGTCTCCACATTGCTTTCCGTGGTGAATGTACCATTCCCGACCACAGTACAGGAGGACTCGTTCCTTTGTCCACCGGCATCCACCAGCATTCATAATTCTTTGTATTCTTGATGACAGCCATTCAGATGGTGAAAATGAAATCTCAATGTAGCCTTAATTTGCACTTCTTACCGATTATTATCTTTAACCTTTGAGTTCCTTACATTCAAAAGTACAAAATCTTTCTTTGGTAGCCTCATTCACAACAATAATTTTTTGGCATAAAAGTGAGGGGGAAAAAAGCATACTGCCAAAAAGACACGTCAAAAACTACTATAAATTATCCTAAAATACACACTAAAATCATTCTTATATTATTTGATTTTTTCTTCTTGGATTCAAAATCCATCCTCTCTCTCTCTCTCTCTCTCTCTCTCTCTCTCTCTCTCTCTTGATGACAGGGTCTCACTGTGCCTTTCAAGCTGACCTTGAGCTCACTATGTAGACCAGGCTGGGCTCAAACTCATGGTGATCCTCCTGCCTCAGCCTCCCAAGTGCTGGAATTACAGGCATCACCACCATACCCAGCCTGCCTATTATCTCTTAATAATAAAAAAGAAAATTAGAAGTACTTTAAAGTTAGCTCTCCTGACTAGAAAAACTTGTGTGGCAGGAACTTTCTCTTCATCAAAACACCTTACAAATCCTACTTCTTTCGAATTCTGAAGTCCCTGAGCACTGGCCACCTGTCAGAGCATATGAGAAACACCAGTGACAGCACAGGGTCTTCTCCCCTTCCTCACAAGAAACTTCACACCTGCTGCAGAAGATGGTAAGGAAGCAAGAGCTGGCTCAAGAGGTGCTACAATGCTTCTCCCATCTTGTAATGTCTTGGGCCTTCTAAATTTGAAAGGGAATTTGACGGCTCTACACAATTAGGAGGTTTTCTCCGATGGTTTTAAGGAAAGGATGTTCTGAAGTGACTACATCACCCTGCTGTTGGAAACTTCCATTCTTTTTCTGCTCACTGAGGAGAACTGTGCTCACAAATCAAAGTTGTGGGATCAGAGTCTCTAAGTCCCAAATCCTCTTCGGAAAAACAGGGACCAAACTCACGTTCCTTCAGGGCCTGGCCCCCTTTCGTTTCATAATCATTTTCTGTGGTCGGTCTGATCCAAATTATAGCAGGAAAGCTGAAAAGTTTAGAAAGATTGAAACACCAAGTCCAAAATACAAGTGAGAGATGTAACAGCATTCACCAGCGTGAAGGTGCAGGCCAGGAGGTCTGTCTAACAACTATAGCACTAGCCAGGAAGTCAGCATGGATAACACATAACCCAATCCCAACAGGAGAACGACCATCTCATGCAAGTCAACTCCATAATAATCATGATTTCCTTAAAACTCCATGGCTTATCAATTTTGGAAAATAACTATAAACCTCAACTGCAATATAAAAACTAGAAAAATGAACAGACAATGACAGAGAATGGAAATCTTTTGGATGTCAATGCTGTGATTTACAGCATACACCTTTTATGGTGTTTCAGGAAGACAACAAGTCTGTCTTAATGGGCACATAACTATCACACATTCACTTGGAAAGATGTATAAACAACTGATGTCACCAGTACGTTGGTTTCAGTGTTCAAACTAAAATCACACGAAATCATATGAAGTCACTTTTCAAGACAGACCCTACGTTCACATGTAATGAACAGATTCAAAACGACCTCTGATGTAGATCACTTCCGGAGATGTAAACAGTCCCTATCCAGCTCAAACAATGCTCCACTAGCCAGTGTACAGTACCTCCGCCCAGTCTCGCAGTCAAGATGTGCATGGTCTGAGATTACTTGTGAACACTGAACAAGTATGGGCAAAGCCTCCCTGACGTTAACGGTGTATGTTTAAGGCAATCCAATACTATAATTTCACATCTCAGCTGACTGAAGAGACGGTGTGCTCGATGTGCTGTAACTAACAGAACCTGCTCATCTGTTTTTGTGCATTCCATCTGATTAAGAGAGTCTTTGGACAGGAGAGGCTTTTGATTACTATTAAAAATGTATTTTTAAAAAGCACCACTTCTCCCCCTCCGTTGCCTGCTACAGTATAATCTACTCTAATGATGCCAGAAATATATTCGCACTGATAAAACTTAGTCGATGGCAATGAAAACCTAATTCTGTCACAGGAGTAAGCAGGACCATCAGAATGCAGGAACACCCATGACTCTCCTTTGTTCTATCACAATTACCGTGACAAAAATATTTATGTTAAGGCAATAGCTGCTGCCACGGAGGGAAGTGGGAAGTAAGGTTTTTAAAGATGAAAACAGAAGCTGTGAGCTTTCACAGGCTGTAGCTTATTTGAAGATATGAACCACCGCACCTACGGAGTCAGTGCTAATGAACACTATAATCACTGTAATCAAACAAACAAAGCAACTACACATTAGGAGAGAACTGAACTATTATTAAGAAAGTTTCATTAGGTTTCTGTATGGGTAATTTTGTCAGTGAATGGTTAATAAACAGTGCAGGGTTTTAAAGAGATTTCCCCTTTTTAAAATATGGATCTGGTCAGAACTCACTTCGTCTCTTGTGACCTCCATTTCAAACGAGTTTATGAAATAAAACACAGAGAGTCTTTCCTGTCCTTCAGAACTTGATCTTCCTAATAAATCCAATAAACTGCTCCTGTGCTTCGTTTTGTTTCACATCCACAGTCTTTTAAACATTTTGTCTCAGAGCTACACCTTCCTGAATACTCATGGAAGCGGGCAGGAGTAACGTGGGAAGGCAAAACAAAAGAGATCTAAGTAGAACAGGAAGGCTTCAAAATACACTGTGAGTGTTTATATTTTTTAAATGCACTGCACTAAAAGACACACTGCCACTGACCCCCTCCTGAACACGCTCATCCCACTGCACTCGCCACTTTCTGAAGCAGTTCTGCAAATCTTTTTTGTGCCCTTGCAAAATGTGATAAAAAACACGGTGAATGCCGTTGCTGAGAGCCGCCCAAACAAAAGGCAAGTCTGCGCAACATGACAGAGCGTCCTCGTCCACCTCCGCCACCAGATCTGGCTCCGTGTGACACCAGGCTCTTCCCCGAAGTCAAGATGACTATGGAGGTAAACATTTTGAGTTGGTTCACGGCATCAAGACAGCAAACTGCAGCACAAGTAAAGACAAGAAAGAGGACGTTCAGAGCTGCTTCCAAACCGGCAAGAAGGATGGGGTCAGCACGTTGGACAGTGTGTGAAGTTTTTAAAATCTAAGCATTCACTGACGTTTGAATCACATCGCTGTTGTATCCAATCTTGTATGCAAAGTTCAACACGATTATGAACCGAAACTTCAAACACTGCTTGAGAACCCACTTCCTGAGGAAAGTGAAAGCTCACAGGCATTCTCCTCGAAGCTCTGCTCCTCATCGTGGTCTCCACCGCAAGCCCAACCGCATCACCTGCTTTTGCCTCTTTTTTTCCTCTCAAAATCATCACACGGGCATCTCTAACTGCTTTGGGATTTGGAAGTGTAAACGGATCAAGTAGCAGGATGCCACCAGACAGCTGCAACAGGGCTTCGCTTATGGAAAGGGACTCTGTGAGAACTACCCAGGGGCCACCACAGCCCTCTCCACTCTCTTCCTTCCCTGTAATCCCACTGTGTGAAATGAGGTTAGCACCAAGTCTCTTCCCTCGGTAAGCACTTCGGGGAGAGCAAGCGCTAAACCAGTTCCACAGTCACTCACTTTCAAACGACTCTAATGAAATACCAACTGCAAAACCTATATGCCAACAGAATTTAAAAGCATATGTTGCTTTCTCTAGCTCTCATGGCGAAAACCTAAAGGATATAAATGAATGTATAAACCTAGAGTCTGCCACGGTCAGCCCCAGAGACACCGAGGAAGCCTATTAGTCGTCCGGCCCACCACCTTTATGTAAAGTCAGTTCAGTGATGAGAGTAACCTCACAGGCTCAATTCAAAATAGTCAACAAATAATATCTGGGCTCTATAAATTATTACTGCGTTTTCATAAAACATTAAACGTATGTGTATTTGAGACCAATGGTTTTCTAAACACCACCTGCATAGATTCAAATGGGATGCTAATAAAATTTGGATTCACCGGACTCACAGAGGCTGACTCTCTGGCTGTACAGCTTTGGAAACATATATTCTAAGAGTTCCCCAGATGCTTCCTATGCAATTAAGTCGCCTTGTCTTAGGCACCGACAGAACGTCCGCCCTTCTTCATCACTGAGATGGAAGAGAATCACCCGAGCAGAGTATGAGCCACCACTTGGCACAGAGCAAAAGAAAAGGAAAGAATGATAGAGTCCCTCGTTTAGCAAGACTGAAGAAACCAGAAACAACGTGTCTGAGGTCACTTGCTAACTTTACCAGTTATCCTGACTCTGGCTGGTACCCACACCAGTACCCTCAACTTCATTTGTCTTTAAAAATAAACAAACCGTACAGTGGACCCTCAAGTTACGACCAGCCTGACATACGAACAACTCGGGTCACTAAGGTTAATGGAAGCTTCATCCGCCTCTTGTTATCTATAGCGTGTGCCCAGGTAAATGTCCAGCTCTCAGCTATACTGACTTACAACTAACTTGAGTTACAACTAGCCCTTGGGAACCAATTGAGTTTGTACATCAAGGATCCAGTATAGTTTTAAAACACGTGCATGTGTGTGAGGTTTTGTTGTTGTTGTTGCTGCAGCAGAAGTATTGGGGATTGAACTCAGAGCCTTCACACTGAACTACATCCCCAACCCTTCCTTTTCTTTTCTTTCTTTTTCCTTTCCTTTCCTTTCCTTTCTTTCTTTTTTTTTTTTTTTTGAGACAGGATCTCACTAAATTGCTAAATTACACACATTATACCTGAACTTGTGATCCTCCTGCCTCAGCCTCCCAGAGTGCTATGATTACAAGCAAGCGGCACCATCCCTGGCTAAAACAATAGTTGTTTAAACTTCATATTTTAACTTTTTAACATATCTGTACACCCAAAGTACAGAAATCATGCCACCATTATATGCTTAAGCAGCTCTTTAACCAACCAAAAAATGTTTCCAAGTTTCTTAACAACTGTCCAACATAACAGTAACTAAGTGGGAGAAAGAATCTTTCTTATCTTACAGGTGAAGGAAATGAGGTTCCCAGAAAATCAGAGAGTTCTTCAAGGTCTCGTGGCCCTAAATATGAGCCAGTAACCCAATACTAATCAATGTTTTAGATCCTGGTCTTGCTTCTGATTACACCTTGCAGAAATCTGTAACAAGGCTCAGCTCAACAAGTGACTCTTTCCTCCACCCTGGCTTCATTTACTTCAAGGACTTCCTAATAGATGCTCCAGGAAGCTTTCCTGTGTGTTCCGATGCAGCAGAAATGATGCTGTTGTCAGGAGCCTGCGCTCCATGTATTATCAGTTTCTGCCTGACAATCTGCTACGGAGGGTGTGAGGCACAAGCGACAAGTCTCTCCTCCTTCAAACCAGCCTTTACTCTTCACCACGAATATCAAAGGGCATCCCGAGGATCGAGTCCGAAAGGGGCACCCATCCACAGATGTCCTCAGAGATATGCGCCAGTCTGACACAACCTTGGACAATGAACCCCTGCTATCAGAGCCAGGACGACAGCTGTACAGAACAATGGGGGCCCATTCACCGGCACGCTGGGGCCCAGGGCCCCCCAACAGAGATGACACAGACACGCCTCCGTGCCACACAAGGGGCATCCATGGCCATGCAGTGAACCAGGGCTGAGAGGCAGGTCTTCGTGTCATCGATGGGGCGCCAGCGTTGCGTGACTAACTCTATGGAATAAACTGTCTTTGCCAGAGCGCGAACCGTGAAGGGAAGCAGGACGATCACAGCACATACACCACATCCTCCTGCCAAGACGGCCATCCGCGCAGCTCTGACACGACAGGGTCTTGCACGCCTGCTCAGTAAAACACTCCTCTCCTCTCCTCTGAAGGACTCAGATGTTGTCCAGATCCCCTCCTCCCTTGATTCCAGAGCCTCCACGGGTCTTTGACAGAGAGATTCCGACTGGATGGAGACTGGAGTGGCGTGAAAACCTGAATATCGCATGTCAAGGAGCACAGCTCACTACTATTACACGGGACGCCTCCTGGGGGGCCCAGAACGTTAGTGATTACGCGAAGTGGAAGATGTGGATTTTTACTTGCCATCCTTTATTTTTATTTTCTTCGGGAGTAATAGAACATGAACCACAGGCCTTCACACTGAGCTGCATACCCAGACTTTCCCTTTTATTTTTAAATTTTTATATTTATTTATTTATTTATTTTACACACGATAAGTCACTAAGTGGCTCAGAAGTTGCCCAGGCTGGGTTAAATTGGTGATTGCCCTGCCTCAGCCTCCAACGGGACCAGGATTATAGCTGTGCACCACCGCACCCGGCTCCTAACACTTTGATTTTTAAATATCAGCAACTCTTGTCATTTTGGTTCCCCTGAACGTAAAGACAAGGACGTGCAGGTTATCTGTTCTCAAGTGATTACAAGACAGACAGAAAAGTGAGGCCAATAAAGACCCAAAGGGATCAGCAACATCCTGGAAATCCCTGAGCCCTCCCTGTGGCTGAGGGAAAGCAGGGTGCTTGTCCCGAGCTCCTGTCCCACTGGAGGAGTGACAATTGCTCCACAGTCCCCACTGGCCTCACGCTGCAGTGAGCAGCTCCCTTAGTCTGGGAGAAAGCCCGGACAGAACAGCAAAACTGCACCCAAGGCGGTGCACAACAGCACTCAGGAAATCACGACCAAGACCCAGAGCAGAAACAGCAAATTCTACAGTGGCTGACAAAGTTATGAACGTTAGCTCTGGTCAAACCCGGTAATGAGCAATGAGGGCAGGCCTGACTCGGTTCCTGCTGTGCATCTGCTTTTCATCTTGAGGACAACCGGCCCACCGCCCAGCAGGCCGGCTAAGTCTGCATTCGCACCACCTCCTCACCGGGGTTGGTCTCTGAGAATCTGTGACCCGTTCTTTATTCTCATAACTGCATTTGTGTAGGTGCTCAATAAACACCCCCAGACTGAATTCGTACACGGAAAAGGCCTGTCAGTGTTTCTGGGACTGAATAAATGAACACAACATCACTTTTAATAGAGCTCTGTTAGCCACAGGTATAACCCAAACCAGTCAGGAGAAACAGCGCTAAGGTCCCCAAGAACACTACAACCCTTTCTTACTGCCTGCGCTAGTGAGCTTCGTGACTTGAAGATGAAAATCACAAGCAAAAATGAACTCTGTCTCCTGAAAAGGCTGCTATACTGTCTCAAGTATTAAAATCATACTTCTTCAATCTATGTTTTCTAATATTAATAAAATGTGGGAAATTACCTTTGCTCCCAGAAAAGCCAAAAAATAGTTCAGTTTTATCATCTGTTGCTACCGAAACTAAATTTTCCCTATAGCGGATTTAGAAATGCATTCTCTTTCCAATGAGAGCACTGCCTTGATATTTTTACCTTTCTCTATGACTCTCTATGCCCTTCCCGTCTGAAAACTCACCTGCTGTGGCTGTAGCCTGAAGATTCACAGACCTGTGTGACAAATCTGCATAGGGATATCAGGGAGATCAGCGAAGGTGGGGGAACTGGAGAATTCAAGAACAACCACAGAGATCAAAGTCTTCTACCAGGGGATGTGGGTATCTCAGCATGAGCAGCAGAGAGCGTGGCAGTTTTCCCTCCCACAAAGGTGTAAACAAAACAGATATCTAAGTGCTCATTAAAGAAAGCTAAGTGCAGAATGACAACACCCACGACAAACTCCCCTTCTTCAACAAAAGGAGAACAGTGATGCTGTGTATTAAAAGTCCGCTGCATTATTTCTGGCAACCAGTAGATAAGATCCACAAAGACACAGGGATTTATCTATGCATATACACAAACACTTGTACATAAGTTACAGTCATCTGCCCCTTGGGCATCATCTAAAACATTCACTCAAAGAACTCCTCGTGTTGAAGGATTTGCTGCCAGCTGATGGGCTTCTGAACGCCTGGATCGTCACGTATGGACTTCGCAGCAGACTCATCCACTGAGGACACCGGGATCTGCATGCTCTGGGCAGGATGTGGGCCTCCTTGAAAGGATCTGACAGGGGAGTGTGAGCTTCAGGTCTGTATCTCGTCCCCGGCCCCTTCTTTGTGGATTTTCCTCTCTCTGTTTCCTGCCTGCCGTGAAATGATCAGCTTTTCTCCTACTACCCACTTCCACAACTTTCTGCCTGGGAGCCCGCTGACCATGGACTGAAACTTAGGAAACCATGAGTCAAAATAAACTATTTTCCCCTTTAAATTGATTGTTGTAGGTATTCTGTCGCAGCAACAGGAAGCTGCCTAAGACACCCCTTCTCCTTTGTGGGTATTTTCTAAGACCCTCACTGGATTCCGGAAGTCAAGGATCGTACTCTGACAGTCCCACTGAAAACAGACTGCCCAATGACTAACGGATGGGTGGGTAGCATGTACAGTGTAGATGACTACACAAAAGAATGATTCTTATCCCCAGAAGGACCGGGAAGAATGATATAAGATCGCCACACAATGCCACAAAAAAAAAAAAAAAAAAAAAAAAAAAAAAAAAAAAAAAAAAAAGTACATAATTTAAAATGTATAAATTGTTTATTTCTGGAATTTCGCATTTAATATTATGCGAGTTGGAAACAGATAACTGACACTTCAGAAAATGAAACCACTAAAGGGGGGTTAGTGTTCAAGGGTCTGTGAAGCCACTGTTACCAAAAATATTATTAAGTTAATAGCTAACATAGCTCAGTGCCTCATACCCAGTCCTATAAAACAAAATCTAATCTCCTCTGATGGAATGACAAGCCTGGTAGATCAAGGGAATGAAGCCAAAGACAATTTATGTTTGTACTTTTACAATGCTTTTGATTCTGTTCTTCCTGACACAGTCGTCAATAAACGGAGAAAAGAGGATCTACACTACATGGGTAGGACAGGAGGCAGCAAAAAGGTCACGCCTGGTGAGGGGCTGCTGATGGCAAGGAACCTGCCTCCAAGGGAGCATCAGAAATGGGTTCCACCACGGTCAACCCTGGCCAGTGTCTTCAGGACACTTTTCACTAAACCTGGAATAATTAACACTAGGATTGAGTTTGAATAGAAGACCAGACCAGGAGGAAGGGTGAGAAGGACAGGCCCGAGAGATTCACCAGCCAGCAAGGAATGCTGTATCAGAATCCAAAATGACCTTGAAAGTTTGAAAGAGAAGTCACGAATAGAATGCATTTCAGGGGATGGTGTACAGTATGCTCTTTCCTCTCTTCTGTTTCTTCTCCCTTCTTCGACAGCATATAAAGCCTGCTCTTTTCAGTTAAACGGCTGCATTTATTCACTTGGTAACCATAAAAGAGACATTATTTGAAGTTCTAGGGATGCTTTATTAAACAATAAAGTTCTGATATCCAATGCCACAGACATAATTTAAAAGGGAAGCACACTGTTGTCTGATCAGCCTTCTTTGTTCTTGGCTCCCCTTTCTCCTGTTTTCTATTCCAAATCATTTACTTCACTTAGGTGCGCTCGTGTCTTTGCCTTCCTCTGGCCAGGAATGCTGGAGTGTAATCAGAGCTATGTGTTCATTTCCACTCCCCCAAATCACTAATCTCTAAAAGAGATTATGCATCCTTGTGTCTACAGATCACAGCACCTGACACATAATGGATGCTCAAGAGATGCTTAGGATAAGGAACTGAAAACAAAGTACACACACTCAAAGAGGGCTTTATGTAAGTATTTTTAAAAAGCATAGGGATGCTGTCCTGGAACTCAGTAGTTCATATCCCCCACACAGCCAGAAAGTCAAGGTTAGAGACACAGGGCTGGGACCTTTCTGCACATGTAGTACTTTCATCAAGAGTGAGTGAAAGCACAGAGCTAAGACTAAGCAAGAGTGTCTCCAGGGAGAACTGTTCTAAGTAAGGACAGAGAAGAAGGTGGGAAGAAAGGGGACAATCAGAGATGTTCCGAGGAACCAGGCGATCAGGTAGAGGCTGCAATCTGGAGCTGAGGCCAGCAATAATGTCCCCGAGACAGTGAGACGAGAAGCAACAAAAGCAAAAAGAACTTAAAAAAGAAGAAATAACTTGGAGCACACTGGGAGCAAAAAGAGAGGAGAGCCATCCAAGGGGGGCAAAGACAGTGGAGTGGGTTTGGACCTACAAAACCAACCTTGGTTTACCCAGTGACCTAAGCAAGCACAGATGACAAAGATACCTAAGAAGACAAGTTCCTCTGCATTCATGCAGAGATCCAGACACCTATACGTGTGCACAGTACATATTAACAGCCAGTGAGAGATATCTGTATGCATATAAAAATAACAAAGACTCATCAGAAGCTCTTAACCTTACTAAGAGGGGACACATGACTGAAGGGCACCTCAAGTTCTTTGACATGTGCCTCTATGCAGCCGTCAAGAAAAACTGTTCCTTTCAATGCACAGCAGCATAAAACAAATTCGAGAATTTTCTCTGTAACTCCCTCTTCTTATTTAATGACTCTTCTTCTCTAAAATGCCCAAATCTGTCTCATCTTTCTAGTAGCTCAATTCTGGGGAAAGATGAGTATTGTCATTATTATACATTTTAAAATAAAATCACTTCATGGAGTGTGGCTTTGCTTTCCACTTTCACTTCATTTCTTCTGAGGGAAAGGATAAAGAGAAGAGACATCATGGCAAGAAGTGAACATTCATGACCACACACTTGAAAACCCCACTTCTGATACGATCTGCTTCTCAGTCTTCAAATCACACCTCTGCTTCTACTGTCATAAATTTCACTGCTTTACCATTAATGGCAGAGAATGACATGCTACTGAAATACATATTTTGCAAAATAATCCATAAAATCAAAAATGCACAGTAACAAATAATTGTGGCGAGTCAGACTCAACACCTGAGCCAGTCATTTCCATTAGGTTATTTAAATGGCAATTTCAGATAACTCAAAGGAAGGGAATGTTCAGAAAGTGAAAAATAAGTATACAGAAGTCATTGTAAAAATTTAAATTTAAACATTTAATCAAAATAAAATAGTAACTCAAACATAACCATATCATGCTATTATATCTGAATCTTGTTACCAATCATGAGTTCTGAAAGTTAGAAATTATTTATGATAATATTTAAAATATTCATATAGATATCAAGTTATGATTGCTTCTCATCCCCTGCACAAAATTATACCTAGACAAATGTTAAGTCACTCTGTGTTCCTGGCAGCAACAATGTTCATACAATTCTTAAGTTAAAGCCATTAAGTCTATTTTGGAATATCTGATTCCAGAGCCCTAAACCAATGGGTAAAAATGAAAAATTACAAACATGTGCCTGATTAGAAAAATAGTTATAATGGGCCTTACTGCTGTTATTATTGAATGTAGAAGTGAAATATCCATTAGCCTGTTTTAACCACCACAAAATACCCTATGGTGGTCCTTGACTGATTCCGTGAATTTCTCTACACCATCACTGTGCTAATGGAGCAGACATTTACCCCATAACAAAGAACAGCTCCAGTGTAAGCCTCAGGGTTTACAGTAATTCTAGAATAGCAACCCACTGCTAAGGGATTTACACCATGCCCCTGCTGATCTATTTACTGGTTAAACCCTTTCGTCTCCTCAAAACAGCAACATCACTCGCAGAAGAAATTATTGATAAACTGTGGAATTTCAAACCAAGAGTGGCAGAATTAAAAATCCATAACAGACATTAGCTTTGGGAAATGCACTTAACAGAATACGATTTTTGGTCTGAATTCAGTTTTCTCTTGATGCATTTCAAGACATAAAGGTCCACTCGAGGCTCCTATTATCACAGGATTCTGAAGAAGAGAAGTGGCTCGGAAACAGAAAGATGTCATGAGCCAAGCACTCCCAACTGCTGGGGATAATCTATAAACACGGGCCACAGAGCTGACCCTCCAAGCGATCGCTTCTCACCTTCTCCCCAGGATGGCAAGCCAGCAATATCGTTATAGGTTACAAAACAGCGTTTAGGAAATGTTCCTAAAGGAAATCATTCTTCCTTTCAACCACATTGCTATGGTAACCAAACCAATCAAGCTTCTTCACAAAGGCTTTTATGTCAAGTTCTGTTAGCAAACTCATATAGAAAGTATAACTCAACTACGTTAACACTGTATTTGTTAAGCTATTAGAAATAGGTGGATGGTGCAAATCTTTTTCTTCAAGTTACAGGAATATTACTCTTTTCTTATCACCATCTTAAAATTAGTTAACTTCAGACTTTGAAAGTACTGGAAAGCCTCTTGAAGGCTCTTCCCCAGAAATAAAAGGAAAGGAATCTAACCAGCAGGACAGGCACTCTCCTGACTGGATTCTTCTCACCTGGTAGTTGAGAAGAATTCTCCCATCTTACCAAATCTTTTATGATCATTTCCTGCAAACCTGTGGTTCAGATGCACTTGTATAATAGGTGTAATGTATGTGGGCAAATTCCTAGCATTTACCACGTACTACTGCAGGCAGAAGAGGTGAGGAAGCAATACTGATTCATTTTATTAAAAGGTATTTTCCTGCAGCAAAGCATCGTGAAGCTACTTTATGGATTATAGTCTTAAATTTGAAAGTGTTTTATGTAACAGGCATGATTATGGCAACTGTATTTTCATAAGAAATCCTCCTGTTTACCAACTCTAACTTTTAAAAATCAAAACAAAAATGAGCACAAGCCTTCACAAAGTTTAATCATTTGACACTCAGCTCTAGAGTAAATGGATTTTATAGAAAAATGATACTCTACTCTACTGAGTAAATTCTTAATATTTGTATCTTTAATTTTATGCAGAAGTGCCAAGAGCAATTCTACATTTTGAGGCCTAAACGTCCTACATTTTAGATTTATAACAAATATACCTTACATTTTCATAGAAGAGGAATTCATAAGATACCTACTAGGCAAACTGACGTTGGGAGTAGACAGTGAATACAGACTCTGCTATCAAATCACCCTAAATTTTAAATCAGTGGGGCCGGGGATTTAGCTCAGTGGTGTCACCGCCTGCCTCACAAGCACAAGTCCTGAGTTTGATCCCTGGTACTGAAAAAAATAAACATTTTTTTCAAATCAGTATTGTCTTCTTTCTGGGCTCTGACAGAATTTCAATATTCCTTATGCCTGGATTTTGCCCCAAGACACTGGACAACCATGATCAGGTGGGAAAGACCAGCAAAGATCAGTTCAGCCAAAATATGTCAAATTAAAATCAGTTGTTCAAAGTTTTTAAAAAGCAAAAGAATTGCAAGTACCATTTAACAGTAACTGGTAGACATCACACTTCTGGAGGGCTACACTGGGCTCCAAGGTGCTCACAGCTTAGTAGGAATGTTTTCATGGCATTTCAGCGAGAATCACTTGAACTTTGAATTACAGTTAAGCGCTGGGGATGCTGAGAACAGAGCTGGGTGACAGAACACTTGCCTAGCACCCTGGAGGCCTGGGTGCCATTCCCACACCACAAGTAGAGAAAAATTAAAGGCTGGGCATATAACTCCACTTTGGGAATCAGCCTAGGGTACAAGGATCTGAGTTTAACCCCAGAACCATAAAATCAATCAACAAACAACAACTCAGAAAATCGGAAACATTGCATCAATCAAAATTGTCCATTCTGAATTCTCAGTGCTTGACATCAGTAAGGGAACATCAATCTAAAACTTGAAAAAATATCACTTTAAGTAACTTTACCCATAAACATAAATCATATGCCTAACCCTAAATAATGAGAACACTTACTTATGTGTGATGAGTGAAAATTTACAGTGTATATTCTTGGGCTCTCCTTCATTCTCTGTAATTTTGGTAGATAGCCAGGCAGAATAAAATGAAGCTTAACTCAATTTAATATCATATTAATTATTAATGCTGCCTTTTGTATTAGCTGTTAACATATTACCATTATATGTACTTCTCGCAGGAAGACGATATATGTATATTCTCATTTTTACAATCTAATAAATGGAGGCTTGGCTAAGTTAAGCTGTCTGCCAAAAGTCACTCGATGATTAATGAGTTTGCCAAAGAACAAAATCAGGTATACTGAATTAGCACTGTATTTGTCAGCCCAAAGAACAGATCAAATACCTAGATGTATGTCCTATAAGATCACCACTTCTTGTAATATTCATTAATATATTTTTATGACATCTACAAAATATTGCACAAATTATTAACTTGGCTTTGGTTACTACAATTTTGCCTTTACTGATATATCTGGGGTTTTTTGTTTTGTTTCGTTTTGTTTTTTTGCTATATTGTGGGTTGAACCTAGTATATCACCAGCCCATCTTCATTTTTTGTTTTATTTTTGAGACAGGGTCTTTAAGGAGTAGTTTGAATAGTTTGATCAGGATAGCGTGATGGCCAAAAAAGCTCTATCTAAAAAATTCATCTCTGTGAATTCTCTCCTTCAACCGTACCCTTGCAACGGTTTTCCACTATTTCCTTTGAAAATTTGTCTCAAGGTTAGGGTGTAGCTGAGTGGCAGCATGTGTTTAGAATGTCAGGGTCCATGGTCCAATTCCATGCACCTCCTACCCAACGCAGAGGGCTAGTTTGTCTTTCTGTGTAGAATCTGAATTAAAACCTCTCATCTTATGGTCCCAGCCAAAGTTTCTACTTCAGTATCTTTACCTATGTACTTATAGTACTTCTGAGTAACTGAGGCATTAAATGAATTAAGTCTGAAGTCAATTTCAAATGACAGGAATTCTTTTTTTTTTGGTATCATGGATGGAACTTGGGTCCTTGTGCTTGGGAGGCAGGCAGCAGAACCACTGAGCTAAATCCCCAGCCCAACAGGGGTTCTTTTTGAATAAGATTTTGTAGATACTGGTATTATTATTATTTTAAGAACTTAACAATTATGAAAAAGTCATATAAAATAAATATCTAGGATTACTTCTCCATAGTTTATTACTATTCTTCCATCACTAAAAATCTTATTACTTATGGGTGTGCCAGATATTAAATGATCACCACTTGGGGAAATTTTAAGAGTATTGGAGAAAAAACAAAACAAAACAAAAAAACGTTTTCATCATGAAATCTAGAACAAAATGGGTATCTTTCGTAAAACCATGATGCATTATTACTCACAACTCAATAATGAATGACAAATTATTGCATAGATTACATATTCCCCTCAAACTGTAGCAAGCTTTCCCTTCATATGTTAAGAAAACTACAGTACTAGGAAACAAGGCAAAAGTCTCCAAGTATGGTGTAGCCATGGGTAGGATTATAGGATTGATTCCCAGTGCTTTCCACACAAAAATTACTGTGAAAGTTGAAAACACATTTTTAGTTGCTTTTGTTTTTGTTTTTCTAAGGAAGCCTGTTCCAGCTTCCATTGCTTCCAGGAATCCACAGGAGGCTGGACTCCTCCTCCTGTTTCTCACCCTGTACCATGGGAGTCACTGACAATCTCACACCCCAGTCATTTAGGATGTTGGTTTTCTTTGACCTTTGCCCCTGAAACATTTACCTACACCCTGTAATATCTGCCCTTAGCAAGGGCCTAACACCCTAGCAAAGCAAAGACAGATAAAGAAACAAAAGGCTCTAAGAACTGGGAATAAAATGTTAAAGTGCTAACTGATACAAACCTGTTCCAGCAGAGAAAGTGCACTTCAAGTTGTGCATAGTCAGGCGCTCACTACAATTTGGAAATTCTCCTAGCCAGAAGAGAATTGTTGTATTTATATCTTAGTTGGAAGGTTAAGGACATGGTGACTGAGGTTAATATGAAAATATTATGACAGAAGGGGAAAGCACAATGATTTACCAAGATAAAACCCCTGGGAAATGCATACTTATACAGCTAGGGTCAATAATGTGTACTGTGCATTAATCTCCATAGCCCTCTGTGGGGTTTCTTATTTTTCATCTCCAAAGTACATATAAGAAAACCAAAGCTGACAGAGGTCAAACAATTTGCCCAAGGTTCCATAGCCAACCATGGAGTCGAACTTGAATCCAGTCCTCTTAATCTCCAAAGCTCTCAACTTCCAAAGTCCCTAGATATGCTACAGCCATGCTGTTTAGGCTGGGAAAATTTCACCTGTTAGAAAATAGAAAAGGTGAGCAGAGTTCCACTCCTCCAAACCAAACCCAATCTCTACAGAAATCGTATTGTAATATTTCTAAAATATGCTGCTGGTCATGTCAGCTGTCTGGATTCAGTCTTTTGATGCTTTCCCTCTACAACTAAAGAAATTAAACATGGCCCAGTAAAAATGTGATATGCAGTGTTATTTTAAAAACTATCATAGCCACCTTTGTGATGGACTGAGCTTCTAAACTAGATCCCAAGAGACCATACTGAAAATCAAAATCGAACACGCCGGCTAAAAAAACAAAATTCAGTTGCTATCTGCCCTTCCAAGAAGTCAGGAGAGGAAGGTACCAGCAAATTATTTAAATGGCCCAGTTCAACTCCCTTAGGAAGAAAAGTTTTCTCTGCTTTAATTCTTACAAAACAGCAAGCTGAAGCAACCAGCCGTGAACCAATCTGTTCGCTAACTTTACTATCTCCGTCTCCTGGACCCCCACCTTTCAGAGAAAGTTATTTCTGAAAGAACCAAGGATTTTTGCTCTTTGTGCTGCTTGTTTTCATCCTTCTCTGTCTACAACAAAATCCTTCTGCTCAGCTCACAGGAGCACATTTTATCTTATGGAAGGAAGCGTTTACCCGATTCAGAAGTCACAAAATACAAACCAGTTCCAATCTGTAAACCAAGTGGTTGTGATCCAGGCCGTTGATAGTGTTGTTTCCATCTTACTCTAACAGCCAGCTCCCTGGAGCACCCTCTTGAGCCTTCTCCTTTCCAGCACACTGTGCACCCTGAGTTTTCTTCTTAGGGTGTATCCCGCTTCTGCCCCAGCTCCACAGACATCTCACTCCCAGCCTCAAGGTTCTGTCCCTCATCCCTCTGACTCTCCCTGATACCGCTGAGTGATTCCAGCCCTCCCCACATAGCTTTAGACCCTCCGTGTTCTCAATCTTTTATCTCAACAGCATCTGTGCCTCTGAGCTACAGAATTATATCATAAACCATGTCCTTTCCTCTACTCACCTTTTCCCATGTTTCCTGGGGACTTCACACCAGAGGTTTCCGAAGTGATTTCCCCGTGCCTAGTAGGTTCATCTTTCAGCCTTTCTCATCTCAGTAGAAGACATTTCTAGACAAAAGCCAGTCTCCATCCTTACTTTCTCTCCTAAGCCTTCTCTTCTTCCACCCACCCAACCCAATCAGCCAGAAACCTTGTCTCCACGGCCACCACCATCTTTCATCTGAACTACCTGTGAGAGCTTCCAGAATGTTCTTCCTGTTTGCTCTCCTGTTACCTCCCCACCTATTCTTTGCACAGAAGCCAGAGCAACCTTTTAAAAACAAAATCCAATGTGTCACTATTCTGCCTACAACCCCTTCCAGACACTCCCATGGTGCCTTAAGTGAAATTCAATCTCCTTTAAGGTCCACAAGGTACAGAGCTATCTTACCTGCCTAGCTCTCTCCAGCCTTAGTCTCTCTCACCCAGCCTATCACCCTACAGCTCTGTGGCCTTTTCTTATTGGTCAGACAATACTTCCTGCTTCCTGTCCTTCACACATGCTGCCATCTGCTACACAGAACCATGTGATTTCTTCTCACCTATTATTTGACTCTCCTGCTGGTTGGTGATTTCCAGTATGGCAGGGATAGTATCTGCCTGACCCAGACCCAGGAAATACCTGATAGATAGCATAAAGAAGACGTTCTCCCAATTCTCCAACCCCACGCTCTCATTCTCCATGTAGCTTTTAAAAGGCGTGAAGGCTACACAATGAATATGCTTACTTGATATCAGCTGCTCCTTCTGGCTCTGATGTTCTTCCTCCTCCTCTTTACACTAACAGATGTCTATTCAGTCCTTGGATCAAACTGGCATCTTTTACTCCACGCCTCCTTCCCACTGCACACACATCTGTCTCCCTCGGAATGGAATTTGTTTCTCCATCTTCCACAAGTGCACTGCATGTCTAACAAAGGAGTACCATACCGAGTTGCTCTGCCTCCTTCAACAGACTAAGTTCACTAAGAAAATGAACGAATCCACTTCATACACCAATGCCCCAGACCCAGCAAAACAAATGACTCAACCCATTAATGCATTTGTTATTAACAAATTTTGTTTTTTGGACACAAAAATTCACCAAATTCCTCTTTTCTTGTAGACTTTACAACAAAAGCCAGCACATCATTTATATTCCAAAGCAGATAATACCTTTAACTTACAGGATATAATACATATAATATGTATTATGTCTCATCGTTCAAAGATATACTCTTATTCTCTAGAGGTTATTAAACTTTTCAAATTAAACTCAACATGGGTCTAATCCAATTAGGCCATGGCTAAATGAACTTGAATAGAATCCATTTAAAATAATAGGCCTAAAATTACGTGGAAGGGCATCTTCGTTGAAATATCTGCATTTCCATAATTATTAGGACAATATCCAAAAGCATATTTAATTAGCACTTATCACCATCCTCAAAATAATAATAAGATAATAAATTCAATAATGTGTTGGGCACTGTTTGATCTCTTTTGCTAGTACATCTATTATTAAAAGGGAAAGTAAATCCCTTGAAGGTCTTTTGGTTACACAATCCACAAATGAAGAGTCTGACGCTCCCATTATGAATCACACAGGCCTCGTGTAAAGAATTATGTCTGTCTTCAAAGGGCTCATTGCTTGGAAACTGTTGATATTTAAATAAGTAAAATAGTATGTGAATATGTGCATTCTCCTAAACTCCTAAACTGCCACTGTAATCCTAAATGTGCTGGTTGGTGCTCGAAAGTGGCTCTGGGAAGCAATTAACTGTGTCATTAGACAGACACAGCCCTCAGATAAGGACTCCAGGCATTTGTAAGAGGAGGCATGCAGTGGTACTGGCAAAAAAAAAAAAAGACAGACTTTGGGATCCATGGAATAGACTGAAAGATGCAGAAACAACCCCAAATACATTTAGCTCCCTCATATTTGGTAAGAGTTAAACACCTTCCCTGGAAAAAAGATGGCCTCTTTAATAATGATGGTGGAAAAACTGGCTTTCCACAAGCCAAAGACTAAAATTAGATGCCTCTCACCATGCACTAAACTAAAATCAAAATGGACCAAAGATATTAAAACAGAAACACTAAATCTGCTGGAAGAGAGATTAGGTAGAACGCTTGAGGACAGAAGAGTAGGCAAAGACTTCATGAACAAAGCCCAGACCTCAGGAGAAATACTACAGAGAGTCAACAACTGGGACCTCATCTTATTAAAAAGATTTTGCAAAGAAAGGAAATCACCAACAGAGTGAAAAGACAACACACAAAATGGGAAAAATTTTACCCAGTGCTTCCTCAGACAAAGAACTAATATCTAGAACATATAAAGAACTGAAAAAATCAACCCCCCCAAATTTAAAGATCCAATCAAATAATGGGCATCTGAGACGAATACACACTTCTCAGATGAAGAAGTGGAAACAGCAAGTAAATACATGAAAAAATGTCCAAAATCGCTGGTCATTCAAGAGACACAATTTAAAACAATGCTGAGATTGCATCTCATGCCAGAAGGAATGGCCATTGTCAAGAAATCAACCAACAACAAATGCTGATGGGGCTGAGGGGATAAAGGAACCCTTCTCCACTGTTGGTGGGAGTGCAGACTGGTGCAACCACTGTGGAAATCAGTGTCGAGATTCTTCGAGAAAAACTAGAATTAGAGGTCCCATTTGACCCAGCTATTCCCCTTCTGGGTCTTCCCAAAAGAGTTAAAAGCATCATATTACAACAATACATGCACACCCATGTTTAGAGGGGCAGTTTTTAATAGCTAAATGTTGGAAACAACTCAAATTCCCATCAACTGATGAATGGAAAAAATAGATATGAAGTGGTTTTCTCATATAATGGAGTACTATTCAGCCATAAAGAAGGGTAAACTTGAGA
Source organism: Fukomys damarensis (assembly GCF_012274545.1). NCBI lineage: Eukaryota > Metazoa > Chordata > Mammalia > Rodentia > Bathyergidae > Fukomys > Fukomys damarensis. Next base: position 9,859,041 of record NW_022900943.1, on the reverse strand, counting down.
TATTTCTAGGTAAATGGATGCACCCTGAAACCATACTCTTTAGTGAAACATATGGAACACACACGTGTAAATATTGTGCTCTCTCTCTCTGGTGTGAGAAACTGAAAGTGAGATAAGGCTCAAAAAGTATAACAGATATTGCAAAATAAGAAGAAATTGTTCAAAATTATATTGAGTGTGAGATACTTTGTTAATAATTAGTTTTATGTAAAAAAGGTATAGTGTTATTAGGAAATGAGTTGAGCGATAAATTAGCAAATGAAAATATAGTTTTTTAAGATCATATTACACAGTGTATTTACCATTGTTATTCTCCAAGTATTTTTATTATGAAAGATTACCTTTTCATAGAACAGATTTTATATTTTATTAATATCTACATTAAAATATTTTTTTAAATAAAAAAGAAGAAACGTGCAGGAAATGATCTACTTCTCTCTGCCATGTAAGGACACAGCAAGAAGGATCTCGGCTGACACTGAGTCACCTGGCACCCTGATCTTGGGATTTCAGCCTCCAGGACTATGAAAAATGATGTTTGCAGTTTCATCCACCCAGAGCAACAAGCAGATAAAGACAGCATGAGGGTCCTACGCAAGGTCCCAACTCCCTGTGGACGCTTCAAGTCATCACAGACGTGATAGAGGCTTCTGTGGCCAATAGAGAATCCGTTGTCAAAAAGTGAGAAAGTAACTTCAGTTTTTTATTGCTTATATATCTCGAAAAATAATTAAAAAAAAAACCATGGAAGGCCATTTTGGGTCTGGATTCATTGTAACAAGAGACAATGAAGTACACCACATAGCTGTGTGAAATGCTGTTCCCTGGCCAACTCAGACAACTTGAGCTGTCGGCTTTCCTCATCACAACTGCTCTGGTCAAGGACATTGCATACAACGCAATACCCGTACTTGCAAAAGAAACAAATACTCTTGGAAATACCCCGCCATATTTTACAACAATGCTAGCTGAATATCATACACATCTGCTTTCCATTTCCTATGGAGAGCTTACTGACTGTAATAATCACCACTAATGTCTTCCTATTTGCCCATGCAAATTAGGATGGTCATATTTTTACAGCTGTGATTTAGAGTGAACGACTTAGCTTTTCAGTTTATCTGGATGTATTTTCAAATACATGTGTCTGTACAGCTACATTCGAATAGAGACACAGAACAGACCTTTCAGCCCAGAAATCTCCCTGTATAATTAGTGTGTCATCTTCTTGTCCTCCCACTTCCTTTCCCTCTTAAGCCAACACAACCCCAGTCACGATTTTTGTCTCTATAGATCAGCTTTATCCGTTTTAAACGTCACATAAAGGATCCTCACCGTTGGTACATCTTTGTGTCTTGAGTCTCCTCCCTTGCATTTTTGTCTCACATTGTTCTATAGTTCGTACTTTACCTATACGAACTCTTTTTACGATTTTGAACATCGCTGGGAAGTACAAATTATCCTTAATCTCATTTTGTGGATGAGAAATTGAGCTAGAACAGATCAAGTAACCTGGCCCAGAGATCGCTACTCCCGAGTGGACACCTGAGTTGTGGACTGACAACTTCGGTTCCAGACACCACACTTTGCTTTGTTCCCTTTGCATGCTGTTGTGTGGCATAAGTTTTTCAAGATAATTGTGAAGTACAGTACTTGAAGGAATAATAAATCAAAGGATAAAAAGCTAAGGAGAATTGTAGGGCAATTCTGAAAGAGACTGCTGGCACTTTCAATGGACTAGACAAGAGAATGAAAGCTTGATATTAAAAAACAAGTATTATAGGAGAAAGGGAAGTAGAAATGGGCTAACATTCTAAAATTTAAATAACAAACATGCTTCAGAATATTCTAGAAGTAGTTTTTCTGAAGAAATCTGATAAGCCAGCTGCACAGTTAAGACATGAATTTAGGAAAAGTGTGCACTTGGCAGGGCGGTCTGCTACCATCAAGTCCAACTCCTATGTTTAGCAGAGAAGAAGCCTGTGGGTCCGGGAGTTCAAGGGCTTCGCCAAGGTCAACTCAATTTTTGAGTTGCTACCTGTGCTACAACTCAATTTTTGCATTTCCACAGAAAATGTGGGAGTAGCACACAAAGATAACATTAATGCTGCCGTTACTTCTGTGACTTAAAGATTCTTTTCTACCCGGACAATCATTTCACTAGAGATTAACTAAGAAAACACATATTCACTGGCCCACAGGAAAGCCCGACAGGCAAGGCAGGGGGACAGGAGTGGGCTTTTTTATAGCAATGTTCCGAAACTTCAGAAGTACCCCGCCTAATCAGCATCAATCTAATCAATATCAATCTAATCATATACTTTTTAGTGCTTGCTCCTTCACCTGCCACAAACAAAGTGTAAACCAAGTTCTGTTGTCCTTTTAAATTAGATTCTGGAAAGAAATACATTTTTATAAGTCTTTGACCTGTTTTGTGTGCACAGTTCACATCCGTTAGCCAGTTTATAATCACATTTAGAAATACATTTATGTCTTGTACGGCGCTGCCTGCCACATGGTTGAAAGGAGACGGGTTCTGTTACAGTCGACAGCATTCCCAACCGTATTACCCAATCCTTCGTGTCGATTCACAGCGCACAGCGCGTTCCCAACAAAGCACGAGGAGAGGGACAACAAGACAGAAGAGCAGAGGGTGGGCTACACCGACCCCTGAGGGAGGCAGCTTGGAGAAGGGGCTGCGCGGCTGCCCGGTCACGCTGGGAGGTCCTCTGGGCTTCACCAAGTTTGCTGGATTCTTATAGCGCTGAACTTCATCCGCTGAGTGCAACTCTTGCTGGGATCAGAATAACCGCAGGTAACTGTGCGATATCAGCACGCTTTTCAAAAGGTATGGAACAAAGAAGGCTGGAGGAGGGACAGGAACAAACGAGGCGAGAGGAGTGGAGACGGAGAAGGAAGGAAAGGAAATCCACACAGCCTGCCCGCCGAGCCCCGGATATGTTACAAGCCAGGTAAACTGAGGGGGCTGAGGCCACTAACCACTCAGCAGACAAAGGCTCGCTTTTGCCGATAGCAACAAGCAAGGGCGAGGAACGGTGTGATGCAAACTCCCCTCAAAAGTCGTGGCAAGTTGTTCGCCGCACTTGCTGGAGATGTTCTACCTCTGACCGGTATCTGTGTTGGAACTCCCTGTTGCATCCTGACAGAAAGTCAGGAAATATTTCTTGCTAACCGGGCTGGTGAACAACCCAATCGCTCTTGCTGACTCCGTTCACAGCACACTTGGCCTGCCTTCACTTCCCCATTATGAAACTGCATTAAGAGTATTATGTAGACATCCCAGCGGATGGACCGCACTGCACGGTCCACATCCAGTTAGAAAGAACCCCCAAACCAACCCAGTCAATCTACTCATTGCAGGTAGGAAGAGAGATGACACGAGGAACAAAATTAAACTTGCCGAGCTGCATGACAAACACATTACGTCCCTTAAAATATAAAATCCTTCTGGATCAGACAGATTACCTCTCACTATGGAAAAAGCCTCCACACCCTATGCCTCTTTCTGCCACACGCAGAATTTTATCGTTCTGAAAATGCTTTGCTATTCAACACTGCATTACTTTTATCAGTCAACTTTATTGTAAACACTGCCAAGCCTTACAGAAGATTTCACATAGCAAAGACCATTTACATACACTAATTTCGCAAAAATTGCTTTCCAAATCACAACGCTTTACAAAGGCTGTGTTCTCTGTTTCCTTTAGTGCTTTTCTGACAGTTGGGAGTGGGTACGAGTTGTAATTTTCTTGTATCCATTTCCTACTTTAGTAGTGTCCAGTAAAATCCTTCAAACACAATGACAGATAAAAGCCAATAAGGGAAAGTATTTGCAATCTTCCGGGCGCCATGATGGGCACAGAATGTAAACAGTAACGGGTGGCCTTGCTTGGTGCATATTTCTGTACACGGATGTGTGTGATACACATCTGATTTATACATAAGTCTGATGACATCTAGCACAGTGCCTAAATATATTTAAAGACCCTATAATGAAAATGTTAGGTAAAATCATGTACTTTTTACCCCAAAGCTCCTAATCCACCTATAAATTATCTTAACACAAATAATAATTCAAGACAGTGAAATTGGAATGGGGGTAACCATATATTTTGGGGGTCATAAAATCAGAACAAAAAACAGCAGAAAAGATGTTCTTTTTAAGTCCCATGGCAGCTAAAACTACCTAAAACTACGCCTCTCTCTCTCTCTCTCTCTCTCTCTTTTTTTTTTTTTGTCAAATAACACTCCACAATGTGAAAATTAAGGAGAAAAATCAGCAATGAATTACAAGAAAGAGAAAATCAGGCAGGGTGATTACCAAAATACTCACACAACCTTGCAGAAATGCCTGGCAGAGCAAGGGCACAACGCAATTGGGGTATAAGAGAGAGAAACTAAAACTGGCCGTGGTGACCTACACTTGTATTCCCAGCACGCAGGCCGAGGCAGGACGATCGCCACAAACATAAGGCCAGCCCAAACCACAGAGTGGATCCAACCGTGATTTTGAACACATTCATGGTCATGCCACAGAATCACAAGACCTCAAGAGAGGATTACTTTATCTAAGAAATCGTTCGACTGTGAACTAATCTATTCTGAAGGAGGCTGGATAGTCAGTATTTTCTAACATTGGATCTCTCTCTCTTCCTTTCACCTCCTCTCTCTCTTCTCAGATCGCATGACCCTTCCTTTTCCGATAAAATGGGTAACTATGTGCATAGCTACCAAAGGCAGAAAATAATCTTAAATGAAATGAAAGGCCATCTTTCACTGCACGTTAATACTCTTGTAAGTTTAATATCTACTGTTTCTTATCCAGAGAGCTGCATAACATAAAAGATACTTTCTTCCCTATTCTTATCTTACCCATGAAAAATAAATAAGTAATATACTTGACTTGGCACCCACTTCTGTGGGCTCCAAAAACCTGAAAGGCAGTAGCAGGACATCCCGTTCATTTACTGGCCACAGCAGCCGGGTTCCAGTGAGAGACAAACGCACGGGCTTTGCAGGTTGAGGAGGAGGCTCACAGTTCTTCTCTTCTTTGGTGTACAGGAAGACCTTGCTAAAATATTAACTTCCCTGGACAGTATCCCACTACCTCTTAGTTCCTAAGAGACACCTGCACTGATTTCAGCAAGAGATCTTTGAACTTCTGTAGGACATCTGAGCACAGCTACTTTTGATGATCCATACACGCGACACACAAAAAGTGACAAGCAGAAAGGCAGAGAAAGGATCAAGTTCAGTAAACAGAGGTAGGTATTGTAAATGGCAACATCTGATTGTTTCAATTCCCTTATCATTTGAGCAGATGTTAAATAAAAGCTCTTATCCTCTAGACTTCGTAAATAGTATTCAGGATGTAACATAATTATTTTTTCAGAATGAGGAAAGGAATCTCTACTCAGCAGATGATGCTGGCTTACATTAGAAAGTTCAATAAAAAGTAATTATATGAATAATATTGAGCACACATGTAATATTTTACACACGCACACACACATATACATATGATTCAACAGCTTCTTACTTTCCAGCTGTCCTTAAAAGAGAGCTATCTTCTGTACCATTCACAAAAATTAGCCAATGTTTGTATAAATGCAATAACTAAAAGTATTTTAAATATATTTGCTCTACATATTTGAAATTTCATCTAATTTTTAGAATCGACATTTTATATTTTTCTTACGTAGTTATATCAGAATCACAATAACAGCTATTATTTTTGACTCTTGTTTCCCAAAGGAATCCTGGTAGATTTCTAAGAATTCTTTCTCTTATCATTCATTTACTTTTATTTACATGTACACTAATAACCTTATTATAGTAGAATTATTCACAACAGTTGGATTCCTATGTCCCAGTTTGAGAAATGCATTCCCAATGGGTTTTCCATATTAAAGGAATTACAGCAAGAAAATGGTTCATACATTACATTTTGGTATAGACGGAGACATATTTAACATTTAATAAAACTATTTTTGTCAAACACCTCTCTTCTGATTTGCCTGTTGTTAGAAATAATTTTAGGAAGAGTCATTAAAACCTACTCTGTTCACTCACTTAATTTTTAAAACTTCTATATGACGAGGAAGCAATAGAACAGAGGTAATTTTAGGAGCAGCGCCAATACCAACAGAAATTACTTGCTTACAAGATATCCCACACGTCAAACACACACCCTTTAAATGCATTATCTCATTTAATGTTCACAGCAATACTGCAAGGAAGGTGGGTTTGCCTATGGTTCCTACTGTAGATCAAGAAGCAGAAGCTCAAAAACATTAAATTATAGGGATTTAAACCCTGGCCCATCCAGAGACCGAGGCAAAAAACAAGGACACACACGGGAACCACTGGGTCCACCCTACAGTTTGGGGCAGGAGAAAGAAATGCTGTCACTCAGCCCTTGCCTACAGAAAGTGTGGGCAGAAAAGAAAGCGAACACACAGAAAAGCTTTGTGCAGGAAGCGTGGTGAGTAAACTGAATTTACGAGGGCTAATCAGACACACAGAACTCACCGCAGGGCCAGGGCTTTTGTCAAAGGGGTGCAGAGGCACAGTGAAGACTTCAGCATCGGGTCCTCAAAGCAGGACCTTGGCCCAGCTGAAGCTGAGAGCAGAGGAGGCGAATGAGGCGCTGCTGCATTTGTGTCCCACGGGCACAGAGTGGGGTTTGTCTAGGGCAGCCTCTAGGAAGGGAGCAAAAGAGTTAGAGACCCTGATGGGAACAACCCTGCCTCCAGGGTCCAGCAGCACCTCTCCTGACAGTCTCTCTTCACAGCCACCCTGACCACACTGCTTAAGGCAACAAAGGCCCCTGGCCTAGCAGGTTGTTCCTAGACACTGACTTAATTTAGATACTACTGTGGTGCCTCTGTTTACCATCTTCCCTCTGGAAAGCCAGCTTCCTAAGCAAAAACCTTACTTTTCTTTGCTGTTGCTTGCTACATTTTCAGTGCCTAGAGCCATGTCTGGGGTCCAGCAGGAACTTTGTATTTGTATTTTGTATTTAATTAATGTATGAATAAATTTCAAAGCAGCACTGTCCAAATGCCACTGTTCATTTCCCAGAATTTAAAGTTTTATGTGTGATTACAAATTAATAGACAGACAAAGTAAACAAAGTTAGTGACCTTGAAACTTGGGAGTTAATTCAGGCGTAAATTCTGCTCAGAATGTAGAATGTGAATGTGTTGATAGATAATAGAACACTAACAAAGCAAAGTACAAGACACACTCTACTTCACAAAGAAAGGGAGCCCTTGGTGTCTCTCTGAAATACCAGAGTTACTGGTTCATCTCCACAAACCAACACTTTTCTTGGATTGATTTGTTGTTTTCCCTAGCTAGAAAAAGAAAGGTTTCAAATATTTAAACATCCACTGGATAACAATTATGAATCAAGGAGATTATCAAAATTCATCCTTACAGGAAAAAAAATTTATTTGAAAACTCACATCTTCAGCATAATTCTTAAAGTAATTTGGGGTACAAAGTGCAGAATATTTGTGAAAACAAATTTTGAAAATAAGAGAAAAGATGAGAAATTGAGGCTTGTGAAGATTGAAAAAAAAATTTTTTTTGTCTTGAAGTTACAAAGAGTGATATTTCTCACATTGCTTGGTGATGCACACCTATAATCCCAGCATTCTGGAGGCTGAGGCAGGAGGATCACCTGAGTTCGAGGCCAGCCTGGGCTACATAACAAGTGCAAGTTCAGCCTATACGAAGAGAGACTCTATCTCAAAAAACAAAAACAAAAACAAAAACAAACAAACAAACAAAAAAACCCTGAGATTTCTCACTGTACTTACAGATTTTATGAACATAAAATGTGATATACTCACTTCTCAGAACATTAGCAATTCCTAGGATATTATATAAAGCTCTGACACGGGGCTTCTTCATTCCGTACTGAAAATGAAAGGGGCGCTTCAAAGATAAAATTGGAGATAATATCAAAGAAAATCTGTAAGAGAAACTTAAGAGGGAAGGGTCCAGCTGAACGAGCTATTATAGCAGAAGAAAATCACACTGGAAGAGTACAATAGTTGACCATATCATGGACTTACAGAAAAAGGAAACGGAACAGACAGATAAAGAACAGATCTTAACATTTATCATGATGTCGAGTAAGATTTTTTAACAGCAACATTATAAACAAATGGGGAGCGAAGAAGTGTTCTCTGCACTATTGGAAGGTACAAAATTGGTAATACGTTTAAAAAGTAGGTCTATTTAGAGCCTTGCCTTATACCACAACCACACATCACAGATTATGTGAATGTGAGGTCTTCAAACTATATTCCTCCCATTTGAAAAATTCAGCTGCTTAGAAATGTTTCAATTCTAAAATCAATTAACAGAATCCTTTTCAAATCCAACTCCAAATCTCCATATGTATTTCACTAAACTTTATACTGTTTTCTAATAAACTGCTTGTAACTGAATTTAAAAACAACACATAAAATAGCTTTTTGATTAAATCACAGGTCATTTCATTTGACACCTTGCTTTTTAAATCTGTGTGCATGTAACTAACTCTTGGTGTGAATTTCTAATATGCTTTAGTTAGACTTTCTTTTAGCACAATAATCCCTGGGATTTTACGATGGAATAAAATAATATGGCATGTTTCTTTAACATTTTCAGGTACATTACCAGCTAAATAAATCAAGAACCACTTCAACAAAGAATAGATACACAAAAATAATGAGAAGAACAAACACCAAAAACAAGTAAGATGAAATCTTAGTGAAGAAATTATTTTCTAATTCTATAAGCAAAAGGAATAACAGAGATAAAGATCATAACTATATGAAATTTTAAGTAAAAATTCTGTTACAAAAATTCCTAAAGCAAGACCAATAAACGGATTTAAGGTGCATTTGTTATAAATATGACTAAAGTTAATATGCCTCATATACAAAGAACATGTAAGCCAGGCATGGCGGTGCATGCCTGTAACCCCAGCACTCGGGAGTCTGAGGCAGGAGGATCACTGTGAGTTTGAGACCAGCCTGAGCTATACAGTGAGTTTGAGGTAAGTCTCGACTACACAGTGAGACCCTGTGACAAAAAAAAAATTTTTAATTAAAAAAAAAAAAACATGTGCCATTGAATGAAAACTCTGAGGCAAAGGAAATGTAGAAACAATTCATATAACAGGAATAATTACTTGGAAACAAATGTAGGGAGAAATTATCACTGTATTAAGTAAAGAAATTCATATTAAAACAATTAACAGGGCATTCATTTTGCCCATGAAATAAGCAAAACTTAGACGACATTTTCCAAACTGACCAAGGGAAAAGAAAGTAGTATCTTCAAATAATTGTAACTGTCATCGCTTACATCCTGTGGAATGCAATTTTGCAATTAGTTTCAAAAGATACAAAGCTCTTTGATCTAGCCCTGCTAGTTCTATATGTTGATCGTGAGAGAAATAATGTAAAATCTAGGGGGGAAAACTTCTGGTATTAAAATGTTCATCGAAGTTCTGTTTTTGAAGTAGTGAGAAAGAAGGGAAGGTAGAGGTGGAGGAAACAATCATCAACCACGGAGAAACCCCCGCGTCTCATTAGCGGAACACAGGGTAACCATTCAAGGTGACAATCGCAAGGAAACGAAACAGGAAACACACATTCACAGTAAAATTTTAACTGAGAAAGTAAAGGATGGCAAACGTGGCATATAATATAAAGGACCAGAAAATATACTCAAGTCAGAACAGGATGTTTTTAGGTAAAATGATTACGAGTTAACTTTGCTTTTCTAATTCTAAATTTTCTAAATGCTATCAAGGTACTTTTCACGCTTTACAATAGATTAGTGCGGTTCAGACGAAGAAGGTAAAAGCAGTTACCACTAATACAGTGCATATGCAAAGCTATTTTTAGTTCAGGCTCTCTTTCCAGTCCCTCCGTTATATCCTCAGCTATGTTTTCTTCCTCTGTCCTTGCGGAACACACCTGTGTGCTGGCCTCCATGTCTCTGTGTCTTCCGGTCCCTTCTCAGAACGTGAACCACCTCTAAGGCTGAGGATGTAAGTTGGTACTGGTACAGCTGTCAGTACTGATACCTATTGGTACATCAGTTCAAATACTAATACATACACATCTTCCTGAAATATAATACCACCTGTCCTTATTTTTGTCCAAAAAGTAAATAGCAAAGTAACTTCCCTGGGAAATGGACCTAGCAACCCTGTGGCACCAAGGCCATCAATTAAACATGGTATCACCAGATTTGACATTGCAGTTTCAACAGAGAAAGCAACGGTATCAACCACAAAGATGGGCGTCGCCAGTGAGTCACCCTGTCTCCCAACCCTGAGTCCCAGGCAGGCTTCCTATGAAGACAATTTCAAGTTCTGCACAGCGACCCACACTGCAGTCCACCATGGCTACAGGGTGGTGGGGATGGTAAGAAACAAGGTTAAAACTTTCCAGGGGGGTGAAAACGGTGGCCGTGGTACATAGTAGCTCCCGTTCCACCATAATATTCCAGGGACCGCCGCCAGGCCTCAGATCTGCAGTCATGGTAAGGAGACTCATTTTCACCCTGATGATGGAGAGAGACAACACGTGTAACAGCAAGAAAAACCAAAGCCTGAAAAATGAGTTTGCAATATGAGTGTTGCCAAGACCTCACCGACACGTTATTTCAAAACAGCTCCCATTTCTTTACAAGGAGCTTGACATGTCGCCATGCACGTATGCACATGCTTGCCATGAATCCTCTTTGGTAAATAAATAAATATACACATCTGCTACAAGAGAAACACATGACTGGTTTGTTAAGAAACACTGAGTATAGGGACACAGTCCCCAGTCTGAGGCAACGCGGGATCACTATGTCCCTCAATGTCCTCAGCATTGTGTAAGCAACATCCTCCAGCCCAACACAGACATTTTTATCTTTTGGTAAAGCTACAAGCACTGCTTAATAGACTAATTGATTGTTTTCCTAGCCAACTGCCTTCAAAAGCCTTTACCCCTCTGAAAATTATTTCTGTTAATTTTGATCATAAAGGTGGAAGTACATACCTGAAGTCTCAGAACTGACTTATTAAAAAGTTACTCTCAACCATCTCTGCATAAATATGCTAAGCCACACTTCAAACAAAGGACCTTCTCACAGAACAACAGTAACAATAAAAATAATGTGCAAAATGAAAACCCAACAAAAAATACCAGAACCTGTACGACGCTTCATGCAGGAGGTGATAGAAACTTATGATATGAAAGGGACAGAGAAAGGCATTTGGGAACAACTCTCAGGTTCTGGGACACCAAGAGAGACTGGGTAGGAAAAAGAGGCTGTGTTTCCAGGAGTTCTAATAAAATCCTGCAGATTCGATTGTTCTTCCTTTCCACAGCTGTTCTATTTTATGGCTCCATGCAAACCTTAAACTGAGCTTGTGACCCTCGTCTGGGAGCAAGGAGGCCACAGACGGACAGGGTTAAGGCACTGGGATCAATGCTGTTTCTCCACTGTGCCTCCCATTCCCGACAGACTGTCAGGGGTGGGGTGGCAGTCACTCATCTGGCCCCAGATTTTTCTCAATGACTTCTAACAGGCTGCACTGGTATGTGCTTGTCAGCATTAATTACATGTGACGCTGGATTGGCTTGATCGCTGACAAAATTTAAAAGCACTATAATAAAGCAAAGGGGCAGCAGGAAAGACGCCAAAGGGAGACTCCATGGGCCTTTCTCATCTCGGTGACGGATTCATGTCTCCCCCTGCCTGGCTCAGCCTGGCTTACAAAGGCACATCTCTTCCACCCTGCACTTGGAGATCCAAGCTATCGGTAAGGACAGCCCAGCCAACACCTGCTGTCCCATTCAGACCCTCCCCAAGTCTCCCCCAGCTCCTGTTAGGATGCAAAGCCCTAAGAAGCACCCTACTGAGCCTCCTCATTCAACATCACCACTTCCAGGGAAGACGGCAGACGGCAGACAGAGATCACCTGGAAAGCAGCAGAGAGAAGCCTCCCCAGGGGAAATCTGAGAGGAGAGATGTGGTGAAACCCATAGTGTTCGGTTTGTTTCCTCATTTGATAGCCACGGAAGTATAATTCTCTGTGTTAGGATATAGGAAATCAGAGAGCACTCATTTTTCCTTTGACAAAAAGCAGGGAATCTGCTATCAGCTCATTTTCCTTGGGAATGACTGTATTTCTGAAACACAGTATCTTTCACTTACATCCAGCTGATACATTCCTTGCTACTAAGTCAGAGTACCCTAAGCATGTAAACGTGTGCCTTTATTTCACTACCAAGGTGAGCTTGACAAGATCAACATGTGTCAGTGTGATTGGATAGACCAGGGCTGGCCAATACAAACTGTGAAGATGAAAAAGCTGACACCTACATATGGGTTTTTTGGTTTCTTGAAACACAGGTGGCAGAAATGAGGTCCGTTTGGTTAGTTTCCTTGCAGCACTGGGGACTGAACCCAGGAACTTCATGCTGAGCTGTATCCCCAGCCTTTTAAAGTTTTTTTTTAATTTTGAAACCCGGTCTCAACTTCTAGCTCAAACTTCTGAACCTCCTGGCTCAGCTTCTCAGAGAGCTGGGATCACAAGGGTACGTGACCATGCCCGATAGTCAGAAAATTAAGGCACAGAAAGGCTATCTGTCGCTTGCCTGGAGTCTTGGTGAGAAAGCCACTAAGCAGACCCCTCCTTGAGGCGAATCTGTCTGAGGCTGCCCCCCTACCCCGCAGAGGTGGCAGTGCCTTCCCCGGCCCCTCTCTCTGGCACTATAACAGGGATGGTGTCCAGCACAGAAAGTACCGATTGGCCATGGGTAAATTGGGCCAGAGAGGCCCCTTTAATTCTTGGGGGTCGTAGTTTCCTCAGCAAAACATGATGAGGTTTGATGTCCATTGTGGAACCTTTGGAAACTTTCCTATTTGCTTTCTGAGAAGTGGTTATCACTGTGAAAAAGAGGTCAAATGGCCCATTTTCCAGTCAGCGATATGTTTACTCTTACCTGGAAACACGGGAACACGCGCAAAGCGGCACTCTAGGGTTTAAATGTGGTGAAGGGGGACAGAAGCCTTAGGCCTGAGGGATTAGGTATTTCCCCTCTTCCAATCCTGTATGTGATACCGTGTTCATACAGGTCCGTGGAGGTAAGCTTTGCTTTCTCTGCTTACTTCAGTATTACAACTATAAACTTCTACATCACTGTGTGTCTTCAGTAGAAGGAAAACTGTTTGGAAAGATTCATACAGGTGGAAATGGTAACAAACCTCTTCGTACATTTAGGAAAAAGTGTAATTCACATCTATACTATTTTTACTTAGAATAGTTTTCTTTTTAAGATGAACAATTTGGGGGTGATTTTATGCCTTACTTCTTAAAGCTTTCCACCATTTATTAAATGCCTTGAAATAAAATATGATTCCGAATGAAGCCAGGATGATGCATATTTTTAAAAATTTCTCATAGAGACTAACCATCTGCACAGTCATCCACTGTCTGCTCTATCAGGGTGATTTTTTTTTTTTAAGAATAATGAAGCATATGATCTAATAGCTGCCACAAATCCTTTTTCAACTAGTATGGATATAAATAATACAAAAAGATGGCCTCATAATAGCCAAATCCTAACCGAAGAGCTGTTCTGTGTGCTGGGCCACAGGAAGTTACACAAGCTCGGTTAATTGCTGAGCGAAGCGGCCCCTCCTGGCTCCCGTAATCTGCGTGGTTATCACTTAGGGAATCTAAACTCCGCCAGCATGGGGGAGCGTGAGTGGGTTTCCTTCCACAGGACAACACAAAGTTCTCCCATCAGAAACAAAGGCGATGCCAGCACAAATTTTCCAAAAGCTTAAAAATCCAAATCTCTGAAATTTGTCAGAGCAAACTGTGGACAGGGCCGCTCTGCGCCTGCATCCTCACAGTCCTGGGCCCGAGCAGGCCGCAGTGTTTCCCATAGGGTGCTTTCCACAGTGCGCGCACAATGGGAGTGCAGGTGACTGAATTAAATAAGGTCTGGAAAATTCATGCCGAAAAAAAAAAAAATCACAGTTCTGAGTTCCCACAAGACCCAATGCCAAGTTCACCATCACTCACACTTTTGAAAAATCTCCATGGCCAGGTGTCAAGAGGTGATTTTCTTTTGTAGCAGAGCTTTCCTTCGGCCTACTTCCTATGTAGCATAGAAGCAAAATCACAAAATCCTGGGCACCATTTGAATCTAGAGTCCAACCCTTAGCTCCTGTTTGCAAACAGACACGCTCCTCTTCTGGCTACCTCTGGTAATCATCTTTACAGGGCCTTATGAAATCAGTGAGGCAAAATTCTAACAGGAAATAACAAGCCGTCTATGCGCCAGCTGTTTGGCACGAACAGACTGCCTAGCTATGCCTTACAGGCAGGGCACAGCCATTCGCTGATGAGCTGGCACAGCTGGTTCTGTCCCCATGCCACCCAGTGTGTCCATCTAAAATAAGATGAGACACTGCAGACCCTAGTGTTCAAGTAATCCTGGGCTTCAGAAAATGTCCATGGTTCAACATAAACAAGGGGCCTATGTGTGAGACATATGTCATCTTCCCAAAAAAATGTAAGCTTCACCAGGCATGTTTACAGCCAGCATATTTCCACACCGCAGCTCCTACTGCTCTTGCTCTTGTGAGGCTGGCTCGCCAGAACCAGAACTGAGATCAATTTTATTAGATACCATTAGTCTCTGTTAGGGTAGTCATTTGAATAACAACAGATTGGCAAGTATAAAACTAAGGCACCTGTTGTACATTTGGCAGCCTGGATGAAGCCCCTTAAAATGAGAACAAATACGAGCTATAATCATGCCAGGCAATGGCTTTTGGTTCAATAATGACCATGTGTCAAAATTAAGTGCATCTGGGAATTGCTACCACAGCCAGATGTAAAGGCAGATTTGTCTTGTCTAGTAGCATATGAGTAGATACACACAGTCTACCCAGATCTGGCTTTGTCTTGGTTTGGTGAGGAACTAGGTAAGTGGAACTCAGCTCAAATAAAATTAATTACTGAAGAGCAAGTGACAGTATTATATACACTGGCTAAATCCACAGTGTGTAAGATGTGGGCCATGAACCAATTCATCTCTGATTTTTCTGATGTCCTGGTTTGTTTACCGACTACTCAACAACAACCGCACTGTAACATTGCTCTGGGGCCATGAACCGGGGACTGGAAATACCATGATGAATGAAACACAGACTTTTTCTTCTAGGAACTCTCAGTGGAACAGATCAGAAGTAAGCGATTCCACTACCCAAGCCAGATGCTGTGTGTAGAAATTATTCAGTGTTCTTTAGCATACAGAGTAAAGTACCCCATCTTGGGACAGAAGAAAGGTTTCCTAGGAGAGCTGTCAGTTAAGGTACCACCTGAAGGAAGATGAGCAAAAATGGAAAAGGAGGTGGCATCCCACATGGAAGGAGATCGTGCTCAAAGTTACAGTAGAAGGAAAGAGGGTGGGAAGTCTGGAAAGCAGCCCATACCTGAGCATGGCTCTAACGCATGTCTGCTGGGGACGGCGAAGAGGGAAGGGAAGATGAACGAGAATGGAAAAGAGGCAAGAAAAAGACAGGAGAACTGACCTCAGGGGCCAGGTACCTTTTGCCAAGACATATGTTAAGTTTTGTGCGGAGAACGGGAAGCTTCTGGAATATCAAATCCAGGGTGGGTCTGGACAATCCTAAAAATCAGGCTCAAATACACCTTCACAAGCACTTCTTAGAACAGTGCCTGCATGAGCATGGCTGCATCATTAAATTTGTCGCTCTTAATTCGTATTGTCAGCAGAAAGCATTTATGAATAACCTAACCGTGGGAGATCCCCTTTCATGTTACCCGCAGAAGGTACTACATCATGGTGCATGCTCTGAGAAAGTGAGGTGCACACATCAAATCGTCTAAACGTATGTGGCTAAACAGGCCATTTTAGAAACCTGAGCAAAGAAAGACTTAAGTGTTAAGATACAGTAGGAGCCATAAAAGAAAAAAATCATCTCTCATGTGACTTTATTTTATGTACCATGTCTGATGTAAAACTTCAGGGTGCCATGTTGTCAGAGAAAAAATAATTTTCCAATTCATCAAACAAACATCACAGCCTGCATTTTATTGTTTATAAAACCATCACTAATCAGAAATAGTTCTCGGGAACTTTATGGGGGAAAATAGAGAGAGAAAGAAAAGCTCAGGACTCAACTTTTATAAAATAGGTTAAATGGAGGAAAAAAATTAATCAAATCACGCACCTGTCACCGATAATGAAATTAACAGGTGAGTTAGGAGAACCAAATATGTTTAAAGACATTACAATGGACAACAGTTTTCCAGATAAAATGCATGAGGCAGGATGCCAACAAAGTGAAGTCATATACATCCAGCCCTTGGCATGATTCCATTTCTTTGATGGGCGGCTGCTCTTCAGATATCCCTTCTGGATCTATATTTCCCTCTATAAAAATGCTCTTGATTCCTTACCTGTGGGGCAGCTATAAGAGCGCCAGCCCTTGTGACCCTGAAAACTATTTTGGCAGAGGTACTTTGTTTAACCACTTCTACCCCATGACAGTGCCCACAACTCAGGCAGCTGTGTCACTGGCCTGAGAGCATAAAGTCTCAGAGCTAGAAGGCAACAGCAAAAACAGGTCATCTGGTCCAAACCCCTTTGGTTAAAAGAATAGTTTTCAGTGCTTCAGGTTCTCCAGAGAAAGGCAAAGATGAAACTCTTCAGAAAAGAAAAGTGGGCAACCTACATATTGCCTAAGATACTTTCTGAATTTCTGTCAAGAAAACAGTGTAAGTTATTGAATGTATTTGGTCTCATACACATAGAATGATTTTTAAAAATAATCATATTAGACAAGAACTAGGAGGTTCACAGTGGATTTTAAAAATGCAGAATGCTAATATTACTTGACTTAAAAAGCTTGGTTCCAAGTCCCACCTTGATCACTTCTCTCTATGCAATCTCACATAAATTACTAAACCCCTGCAGAGGTGATCTCACCTTTCTGTAAAAGTGTGCCATGAAAGTGTCTAATTTACTCAGAGTATTGTATTACAGATGAAACCTGTGACTGAATGCATGGCAGATAGTAAGTGTTCAGTAAATTCTAGTGCCTACTGCATGTCAACCACAATCACTACCCCTGTAATATCAGAACATGAAAGAAAATTTTCTCCATTAAGAAATTTTTATTTCAAGGGTCCTGAGCACTGTCAGAGGTTTCTCAAGAGTAATTATCCTTCCCATTCATGATTTCGGTTATATGCAACTGCAACTTTATTCGAAGGAAAGCATATAGCCGTTGAGCGGAGCATTAGACAATGAAGGAATAATTAAGGAAATTTCAGCAGACGCCAAGTGAGGGCTGCTGCTAAGAGAAAGAGGCTTCCAGGAACAGCACTGGAACAATGAGAGATGCCCAGAAGCAGACTCTGCCATTATGGCAGATAATCTGATAGAGGAGACCAAGAGGGCACCGGCTGTCTATGGTGAGAGAGGAACTGAACACACAAATTAGTGTTAGGCTGCAAAAGGGCTGAAACAGCTGTGCTGGGTCTGTAGCACTTAATTATGTAGACCTGGAAAAGTTTGCATTTTAGAAAACAAGTTTTAGTAAGAAAGAGGAGAAATGAGAAAACACAACGATCACACGGGAAGCTATATATGGAGTCCTGCACTTCTAAACACATGGTAAAGTTAGAAAGGGAAAGGAAGTGATGAAATTATTTTAAAACCACAGAAATAGAATCTACAAAATCGGATGAAGAGTATGAAAGAAAAAAAAGGAGAAAGAGATGATTTCAAGAATTCCGTATACCAAGGATCCCTCGATGATGGTCAAGCAATAAGTCAGCCGACTGGCATGAAGGAGAGGGAGGTAGACACGAACATGAATGGAAGACGACATTCTGGGCTTTGTAGAGTGAGACTGTCTTCCATTTATTGGTCACCTGGCAGGCCAATACAATTTTGGGTGGAACTCTCAGGAAAGACGCTGCTACTTATTTTAAGAGAAACTTATTTTGAGGGTCATCTACGCAGAAATTGTGGTTCTGTTATGTGGGCAGGCATACCCTAGAGACACCATAGGCAGAGATCTGAAGGCGGCAACAGAAAAAGCAACAATAAAAGCATTGAGAATGGAGCTGGAGGCATAGAGGCCAAACATCAAATGAAGATGGAATTCAACAAGGAAAGTGAGAGCCAAAGATGAAACTCAAAACGGGACAACTTCCATCAATAGGATATTTCCATTAGAAAATACTCCCAATATTTTATTTCTCTAGAGAACTATTATCACCCCCCCAAGGAAAAAAAGTTAAAATAATTCTATGAACAGTGAGTAGATTTATAATACATAAGATATCTCCAATGGATGACTATCCCTAGTTGGTCAAATACTCTTAAAAGATCCATTTAAGCCGGGCGTGGTGGCGCATGCCTGTAATCCCAGCACTTGGGAGGCTGAGGCAGGAGGATCACTTTGAGTTCGAGATCAGCCTGGGCTCCATAGTGAGTTCCAGCCCAGTCTCAACTACATAGTGAGACCCTGTCTCAAAAAACCAAAAACAAAACAAAACAAAAAACAACAACAAAAAAGATCCATTTAAAATAGCATATACAACCATCCAACTGAAGAATCATACTGAACCACAACCAGAGAAGTCAAAATTGGTAGCTGCAGTTGTACTCTTAAAAATTTTCCAATCACAGTCCTACTAAGTTACGGCTGCAAGGAATTCAAATATGCTTTCTGCACGGAGGCCAAGGTCTGCTCCTGGAGCGAGAAAGAATGAGTACGTACTCATTTCGGCCTTTGTGGGGTGGGCACCAGGAAGGCAGTGGAGAAAACATTTATTTTAAACACTGAAAACAAATGTGTCTTTGACCTATAATGGGACACTGGATCAGCACTGGATGTGTCTAGTCTAATTTCTCCCTCTGAAACTGTACTGGCAGATCTTAGGGAGAGACAGAGGCAGTAAATTCCTATCCTCCATCAATACGTTTGACCCCGGAGCAAACCCCACAACTGGCTACAGCCACCCACCATCCATCATTGCTCTTGAAACCTAATCTTTCAGGAAAGGACAGCTGCACTGGGGAAAGGGCTAGCAGCTTTCTAAGATGCACTACTACTAAAGACGAAAAAGGCCCTGCTTTGGGTTTCATATTGGAATGAACTGCTTTTCTAAACATTCCTTTCCCCAAACTGCAGCCCCACATCAGCCATACCCAGGAATCTACACATCTGGGACTTATAAGGAAAATGTTCTTTATGACCATTCTAGGTGAAAGCATCTGTAGCTTTTGCTCGGAAAGCTTTCAGAAATAAGCAGGGGACAGCGGCACACCAACACCCACTGACTCAAGAGAACACGCTGGGTGGGAAAGGACTGTTCCAGAATCCGTAGCAATTACAGCAAGTCTACACCAGTGTGCCAGTAAGTTAAGTACACACAAGCACCCATAACCACCAGACCTTAATTTTGACTGAGCAGCAATAATTTCGAGCAAATGGTTAAAGACAACACATCTTTATCACAGAAACCAGTGTTACAGAATACGGTATATTCATTACACGACTACTACATTCAAGAAGTAATTTTATTTAAATACAAAATAAGACACATTTTTGTTTTCTATCTTCATCACATGTACAGCTACTCTCTCCCTTTTAAAGGTGGTGAAACTCTGAAATATTGCGTCGCATCCCCCACCCCAGATCCCACAGGAACTAAATGACAGAACTGAGCCACGCGTTTAGTTCCTCTTCCAGCCAATTTATTATCTTGTTTGTGGACTGTAAGAAGGAAGGAAGCTGGTCATTCTTTTGCAAAAGAAGTGCACCTACTGAAGCTTAAAATTGAAATTTCTTGTTACTTGTGGCCCATGGATTACAGACGATCACTTCGTGTTTTGTGAAAGTACAATATCCTCAAATCTCAAAACAGGACTGAGAAACACCGTTTTCCAAATACAATTCACAAACCTCAATTTAGTTAGCTACTGCTGCATCAAAGAACACTGCTGGAAGGCTGTTAAGAAACAAAGACAATTGAGATTTTATCAGTCCAATCAGTCTCGCGAAAGTGGCAGATTTACGAAGGTTAAATTCTGGAAAGGGCGATGTGGTGAAGGTCGCGGGGCCCCGGTACAGTGACCTGAGTGTCACAGAAGAACCACACTTCAGTGGTGTTTCTGGTCAGAGGATTCAAAGAACTAAGGGAAAGCCTAGCACAGAGGGTGCTGGTTTTTTGTTGTGTTTTGTTGTAAAGCTGAGGGAGAGGGAGAGGCACGTCATACAAACAGTCATCTGTGAAGGGAAGCAGGGCTGTGTGCCGCGGGTGGGGAACGACGGCCCTCCAGGTAGTCTCCACGCTGAATGCCTGCCAGGGCACACGACAGGCCCAGCCTGCAGGCAGAATTAGCAGTCTTAGTTTTCCAAACTGTCGTCTTTTCCACTCAATGTGCTGTCTATAACACGTAAGCATTTGATTTGATGACTGAAGAGGTTAAAAAAAAAAAAGGAAAAAGCTTTTTTTTTTTTTAATTTTCAAGAAGCTGTAGACAAACTGACTAGTATTGATATGGTCCTATCAATATATCAGCATTGCCAGAAAACAGTGCACAGAAAGCCACTGGATTAATTATTCTGAAAGGGAAGAGGAGGCACTGAAGGCATCATAAAGTCCTTGGGTTTTTACTGTCTTTGAGGAGCATGGCAGTACTTAGCCTACTTCTATTGCTAAGTCTTAAAGATATTTTCTAAATTTTAAGCACAGAAAATACAAGCTGATTGGTGACAGGGAAGCGTATGTGATTTCTCTAAAGTAGAAATGACAGACATGGGCCTGAACTGCGCTTCTGTGCAATCCAGCTCGTAAGAATGCTACATGATTAATGCTCCGGTCCAGTCCTCATCCCTGTCAGGACAGCAGTATTTAGGTTACATTAGGTCAGAGACTGCGGTAATGTACCAGGGTTTGCTCTTTGACCTTCTCAAGACTTAGGACAAAAAGAAAACATTGAGCTTCTACGTCCAAAGCTATAATTCCATATAATGAACACTAGGTAAGCACAAGTTGCACATTCTTTCAGCCATCGTTCTTAAGGGTTTAATTATGAACAACTTAAATACATCTTATTTTTTTTAACGGAGGAGAATTTGGACACTTATCATTGTCAAACAAAGGCAAGCCAAGCATGACATCTTAATAAGTGCTATCAACTACTGATTAGAAGTAAATGAGATCATCCATATAGCAAATACAGCCCAAGCAAATCTCTGCGCTGGGAGAAATGTCATTCTGCTACAAAATTACAGATCTTTAAACAAAGTGATGCTTGTCCCACGGAAATTCACTGACAATCCCTTCGAAGCAATCTTCTCCCACATTATCAGACTTCTCCAGCTGATACATTATATAGGAATCCTCAGTCTCGTAGTTCAGAGAGAACAAGTGTGCTCTTTGCCCTTGCTTGGCTTATCACTGATAACATAAAGGGGCACGTTTTCAACACTGACTTCGCATCAGGCTGTGGGCCGCCTTTGTGACATCACAAGGAGCTTTCCTTTAAAGATCTTGCCCAAACAGTACAAAGATGAATCAAAGAAAAGGTAAACCACCCCATAGCACGGTAAGAGATTAAGGATAAAGCCTGGCACAGGCTTTATGTATACACCCCATCTTCTTGATCAAAAAATTCTGCCCCTTTGGGGAAAAAATAAAGCAGTCTTTGGATAGTTTGTGGGCACTGAATAACTGTATCTGTATGGTTGGCACTGAATCTGTCTGGACTTGTAATACAAAGCCAGAAAGTTTATTTTATGGTCACTAAATTGAATACACTACATCAAAGGTGAACTTTGTGTTCAACATTCACACGAACTTTGGAAGATTAAAAAGGGAGCATAGCCCAAAGACGTATATATAAATTGTGAAGCTGTTCACCTCACTCTGATGCTCTTGGGATCCCAAGTCAAAGCACGCATAAGCTTATAGAACTTTTCACATGCCGTCCCAGTGAACTCATTCACCACCAGTGTTTTCAAATATAGGATGGTCCAGTAGCTTGATACATCAAGTTCAGTCTGAAGGAAATACAATACGCAAATACTTATGCTGTGTGCTTTTACAGTCACCCCTGTCAGTTTGAGAAACTGCAAATCCACAAAAGAGCGACGTAAGTATACTTGACCTTACTGTCTAATGTCCATTAAGATCAGCATGATGGGTCGATTCCAGAATTTGTGCAAGTGCCACTTGAAAATGTCCAGTGCCTCTTCAGTCCAGGCCCCTCCAGTGCTGACTGAACAGCAGTCACAGCCTCAGACTCGCCTTCCACACAAACTTGCACAGCACTTACCAGGCCGGTCTAATCACCCCATCCATCTATGACTACATGTCCCTTAAAGTAATTCCGCTTCATTTATCACCGAACCCTGCATTATGCAAATCATGCTCTCCTCAGCCCAATGAGGAGAAGGTATTAATGTTTCTTCTTGTTTATCCTTACCATACACTGAGAAACTGCAATCATACACGAATTGGCACAAATAACTCTTTTCTGTTTCATACCTTATAGAAAAAAAAAATCATCCTTATGCCACCATAGTAGCAGAGAAGCTAGGAAAAAATGTTCTTGAACTATCCCTCAATCAGTACCTATGACTAACAAGCAGGAGTTAATGGTATTCAAATTTTTTTTAATCTTAAGGGATTGCCTTTTTTTATTTTTTTAAAACATCTCTCTAGGAAGGGTTTGCATATGCTATAGCAGGCTCTCGCTCTCTCTCTCTCTCTCTCTCTCTCTCTCTCCTGGATATCAGAACAGTTAGACAGGCCCCTAGTGGCTTAGCAAATAGCAGCAGATGAGGGAATCCCAATTCTTACTTCTGGACTTTGAGATATTCTGGTTCTAAATGAGTGTCACTCTTAAAAGGCAAACTAAATCACTGCACTGAACGCTTCAAGCAGTTTCACAGCTATAGTTATCTACTGTAAGGCATGCACACTAACATAACGGGGCTGTACCTCATCACTTCACTAACCGTACGCGTGCATCGGCCCAACCAGACTTTGTGTTACGTAACCTCCACCACACAGCGGTTCATCCCTCCGCCTTTGTACCTGCCGCTTCATTACAGAAGTAATACATTACTCGACTACACTAAAATCTATTGTAGGGAGGCACTTTTCCCATCCAACCACATTCCTCCTATACCAGGATATAAAGCTACTGAGAGCTTTATGTCAAGTGCTAGCTATTTAAAATGAGGTACAGATAGAAACTAAATGCCACTTTTATAGTTACATAAGTCTAAATGTGGTTCCCAACGGCATCCAGTGATAAAACTCACACTGTAATGTGACTATTTTAAAAGACGTACAATTAATAAGACCCTTTACGACCTCATCCTCTTGCTGTCTTTCCTTCACAAAAGAAAATTCCAAGCAGGCACAGGTACAGCGTTTAGCAGTTTTTAACTGGACACAGTCTGACAGCTGAATTCATGAAACTGACCAGCTTGTCCATTTCACACTTTGAAAGTACAATAGTAGCTGATAGCATGAGGGTGAATTTAAGAAATCTGTCACCGAATTGCCAGCTGCATGGAACAGCAAAGTACAGGACATAATTATGGGAGGTGGGAGGTAGGGAAAATTTTTATTGTCCTTTTAAGATATCTGTTTCAAGAATTTGGACATGGAACACTGAGAAAGTATTCTCTCTTCACCACAGCACAGAAGCACAGAAGAGAATCTGTTTTCAAAACAAGTGTAATATCTACTAAGAGTTTTCCTGGATAACACTGTATCACCTACACTATATAATCTTTAAATTATTATCATCTAAAGGTTCCTTTAAACGAGAATATTTCGAGCCTTGCTACAGCACCGACATTGTACTCAAGTTGAAAGGTCGGTGCAAAACAGAAAGCACAGTGCAAATGGTCAGAAGCAACTAGGGTTGAACTAACTCCCTAGGTGTCAGAAAGAACCTTGCAAAGAGTACATACACCAAAGGCCAAAGTCTGCTTTCCTACCTCCGCTAAGTTCAACAGCAAATCTGCCTCCAGTCACAACCAGCTACTAGTTACTAAGAGGCTGGAAATGCGCGATTCCTCTTCCTTAAGCGGCCAGCACCGTGCCTCTGGACACACTAAACCGGGTGGGGGGGCAGTAACTGTAGAGCAAATACAGGAATCGGGTCTCAGGAACGTCCTAGGGGCTAATGTGCAAACTGTAGATTAGGCAGATAAGAAATTTAGCAAACAGAGGAGACCCTGGCAAGTGTACTGGGAGGCAACCTGGAAACAAGCGGACGGTGACAGTCCCCAGTGTGAAGAATGGAGCTACTATCTGAAACCCTGGAACACCCAGCTCAGGAAAGCCAAGCCCGTAGGGTGCAAGATTTTTGTTTTAAGGCAGAAAAAAAAAAAAAAAAACAAAAAAAAACTGACTTCACTTCTTAATGCCTTTAAATGACTATCAATGGAGAAGCAAGGCAAGTTTTCCACTGCCTGTGTCAAAGCTGCATGAAATCTAACGGAAAGCAAAAAAAATCTTCGGTTTGCTCCTGGCTTTCTTTTCCAATTGTTTCCTATAACTTTAACTCTTCCTTATCAAGGATGTGTCTCCTTCCCCAGGGAAGAGTGTGGCGCCCAGCAGGCGAAAGGTCTCCAAAACAACGCTCCTCTGGGCACCGGGGGACTTTGATTTCTGCGATTCCTTCTCCTCCTCCTCCTCCTCCTCCCCACTAGTACAGACCGAGAGAGAAAGAAATCGCCCCCTCAAATCCTTAAGACACTGAGCTTTAAATAAATAAATAAATAAAAATAGAGCCGGCAGCAGAATTTCCCGCGTAGGACGGGGCTGCCCCAGTGCCCGGTGCCCGCCCGCCGAGGAGGGGTCGGGGGGCGCAGACACAGCGTCG
>NW_022900943.1:9827162-9833121 GCF_012274545.1 Fukomys damarensis | reverse complement strand
ACACGCGGGCACACACGCGCACTCACACGCGCTCGCTCGCACACTCAGGCACACGCGCACTCACAGGCGCTCACTCACACTCCGGAGGAGGGGGCGCGGTGACGTCACTCCCCGGCCTCCATCCGCCCGAGACCCTTGCTCGCCCGCCTGCGGATCCTCCTCTCCTCTCCTCTCCTCTCCTCTCCGAGGGGCCCCGCCAGCTCCCCTGCCCTGCGTCCATGAGCGGGAGGAAATAAATAATGAAACGCCGGTCGCACCCTCTTCGGAGCGCTGATCCCAATCCAGAAGGCGCGCGTGGACGAGGATGCTGCACGATGTGTGTCCTACCCGCTTCACCTTGGCAGCCTCGCAGGAGGACGCCTGTGGGGTCCACTTTGGAGGCAGACAGAAAGAGAGTGAAGCGCTGGACCCAAAGCTCCGCTGAGCAACTGGAGTTTGGCTTTTGCGCTGTTCTGCCTCTGTGCTGTTGGAAACACAGCGGTCTCTGGCTTCTCTGAAGGACGACGGAGTGCGCTCTCCTCCTCGGTGGGAACTCAGCTGCTGGCTCACACATTCTTCACGCACAGAACCCACCCACGGGGGCTGAGGGGCTGGGTGCGCTTGGTCAGCAGAGAGATCGCCTCCTTGGGGTCCACGCCCGCCCTGCCGGAGAGCAGCCGGAAGCCACCGCTGGCGAAGGACTCATCCAGTTCACTAGAAACTTGGTCAGAAAGGTTAAATAACGTAAAGCCGTGGCCTCCAGCCACCTCCCGTGCTCATTCCCTGTCCAGGCCAGCTCAAGCAAACAATACTCCTGCAGACCCCAAGCCGTCTTCCAACGAGCAGAGGAAATCAGACCCCTCAGACTCAACGGAAAGCTTTGGCTTGCCTAAGTAACACACTTATTTCCACCATCTGTGTGCTGTGCTCGTGAAAAGCACGGAAAGCCTGGTCCATAAACCTTTGCCCTCTGTGTGCTCCAAAAAGAAGGCACAGAGTTTAAGAGGGAGTATGGTTCCATTAAGTTTAGTTTTCCAAAATGTTGGGGACAGGCAGGGACCATAGGGGCAGGACTCTCCTCCCCTTGCCCTGAGGGTTAGGTAGCCTCACAGTGAAATCAGGAAGAAATCTACACCCGCTCACTCCTCCAAGCCAGGTTTGTGGTCTTGTCCTAGAGCTACAAGGCCCAGCAGGGACCCTGGATATGAGCTCCCTGCAACCTAAGGATGGCTCTAGAAATCTGAATCACCCAAGGTATGGCCTCCGAGTTGGCCTCATCCTCCCTCACACAACTGATGATCCCGCTTTCCTCATCAGAGCTGGGTATTAAAGGAACAAGTGCAAAGTTTTAAAGACTCAGTGCTTTTCTGCTGTGATGTTTGGTATAGAAACACGCACCCCTCTGTCTTTGGAACTGACCTCATTTAAGAGGACCCTAGCCGGGAAGCCTGCCTGCTCTCTCAGACTATTGTACTGTAAATATCATCTTACCCCAAGCAAGATAGACCAGCTGGGAGCACCAGTGATGGTAGGATTTACAAAGGTGAGCAATATGCAAACAAAGTAGCGACCCAGAAACTGAAGAGGTAGAGAGCGATATAAGGAAATGTAAGTTGGGAACCTAACTTTCCTGACACTTTTCTAAGTTCCTCGATGTTCTTATCCCTAGGACAACATGACAGAGAGGGATTTGGGACCCTGACAAGGGAATCTGAGCTATTATAATTTAAAAAAAAAGAGAGAGACAGAATTATTCAGGGGTGCTGCTGAGGAAGGCAAGAGAAAGCAGAAAAAGCCACCAAACTGCACCCTGGGGAAGTGAGAGGAAGCCCACAGCCAGGTCCCCCTCTATTAACGCATGTGAAGCACAGCTGTAACCCAAGGACACTCGAATGCCGCAGCAGCTTCTATAACCTGAAGAATGATTCACCATTGGAAAATTTTGAGTCAAAGAACATGAGAGGAAAGCTAATCACCTGTTGAAATCATCTCATTGTTACAGGTAGAGGAACTGAGTCCTTGAGTGTAGTTCAACCAGCTCTTCAACAGCAGAAGTAGATGTGAACTCAGATACCATGACCCAGCTTCCCCTAGCCCGCCAACCAGTACTCATCACCGTCAAGTTCTGTATCAAAGAAGCCATGTTTCCAACTTAGCATCGAGCAATAAATAGAGAATATTTTTAGAACTATAAATACTTGCAGGAAGGAAAACGAAGCAATAGGACTAGACATTTTCTTAGTACACTTCCAGCTCTTAGCAGTCTGATGAATCGCTCACAGGAGCTTTGCTATAGCACAACCCCCTCTAGTGCATAATTCAGCATACGATGAGTATGAGAATGTTTTGGACCCCATCCAAGGGAGTTAGTTCCTAGAAGTACTGGGAAGATTTTATTCTCATTTATCATGAAGCATCCTAAAAGAAGAGTAGAAATTAATCATGGCAAAACAATAGCAATCAGTTGTTTCACTTGCCTTGTATGCCACGCATCATTCCAGGCATATTATCCTGTCCCACTGTTTTTCAAAAAGCATTCTACGAGCCACCTCTTTGGGTTGTGAATCCTGTGGGTCATGCACAATCTTTTCAATGAAAGAAAAGTAAGAAAGAGACGTGTCGACCACGTGGCTCGCGCCTCTGCATCAGTCTTGCCAACTGCCTTGCTAGCTAAGTGTTATTAATGCCCCGTGTATGTGAAGAGACGGGGTCAGAGAGGAGAAATGCTTTTGCCAAGCTGACAGGCAGAAGGTGCCTAAGGTAGACTTTCGAACCTTTATCTTTTTGACTTCAAATTCTGTGTTTTTACTTCTAGACTTCTGATAAGTTACAACCTTAAATGTGGAATAAATTGTTTTCAATCGTATTTTGTTTGTAAGGAGTTCAGTGGTTTTTATGAAGTTCAGCTACAGAGGAGTAACACAGCATAGACCCAAATGTGCTCTGAAAATAGTGAAGATTCATAAGGCACTGTAAGACCTTTTGCCCGGGGGATCGAACTCGGGTCCTTGCGCTTGTGAGTCAGGCCACCGAACTGCTGAGCTAAATCCCCAGCCCTACAATTTATAATTTTAATGCTCAATATTCACCTCTACGATGGTTAAAATATTCATTTGAAAAAGTTTTTCACATTTAACTTACACAGTATTTCTCACTAGCTCATTTTTCTGAAATACAGGAGTGTCACGTGGGGATCGAACTCGGGTCCTTGCGCTTGTGAGTCAGGCCACCGAACTGCTGAGCTAAATCCCCAGCCCTACAATTTATAATTTTAATGCTCAATATTCACCTCTACGATGGTTAAAATATTCATTTGAAAAAGTTTTTCACATTTAACTTACACAGTATTTCTCACTAGCTCATTTTTCTGAAATACAGGAGTGTCACGTGAGAAAGAAAAGAAATACAAGACAGTCTCTAAACAATATTTTTGTCAGAGCCACTACACACACACATATAATCAGATGTCACTGTTATTTCCACCCAAGTTGTGACAAAGAAAGGAAGACAATAATTCCAGTGCCATGCTAGTATTTTTGGTTCCTGGCATCCTGCGATCCTGCCTGTAATGGAACTCATTTTGGTATATTGTTCCAATTTTTTGGATTTGAATACTCAAACCTGGGGAGGATGGAGATGAAAGTTGGATGCTGGTCTTTCTGATTCTACTACCCAATGGCTTTTCATGAACAGGTGGAACTCAAGGAGACAAGGACATGGTTCAGACTGTGAAACAATGCTACCCCCTGTGCTTGCTCTGCCATACAACATGCTACACAAACACGCCTTTCTACATGTGGAAGAAATGGACTTTCTTCTGCTCTAGGGTGGCCTTTCTGTGGTCAGACAGCCTGGGCTCCTTTGTAAGAAGAGAAATCCTGATCCTTCGCTAAGCAAGGCTGGAAAAGCAAGGCTTCTCCCCTGCCTCTGGGCTCACCTGCACTATGCGCAGGACGTCACGGTAGGATGCTATTTTCCATTGGCTCTGCTCGTGAAGATTACAGCATACAACTGTGATAAATGGATGTCCCCATTAAATTCTTTAGCAGAGTGGGGCATTCCATTAACCATTGGCACTGCCCCAACCCAAGTGAAACATGGGGTCATATTTTTCTTGTGAGCAAGAAGTGAAGGAGGAAAACAAAGGATATACTTTAATTACCTTTCCCATTTTTTTGTTGCATGCATTATGATAGCTGTATATCACAATTATTTATAATTAATATGTGACAAGCTGTCAGCTAAAATTTAACAGGTGATTTGTCAAGACGCCCTATTAATGCTTGCATTAAGCGGTAGCTTTTGGTGTTTCCTAACAACAAAACTGTGTCTTGGTTTTGTTTTTCAAATCTGCGCAGTTTCAGTACAAAGAGGCTAACTGTTTTTATATATGCAGCATCTTCTTAAACCACAGGCATTACTAACAAATGGGTACATTGTTTTACATGCAAGGTACAAATACATTCTTGTCGATTGATGTTTTAAATGCTAATATTTTAACTGAGGAAGCCATTGCCTGATGTTTGTTCCAAACTCCCATGATTTTTAAAACATTTCTAACCTGATGTCTTTGTTAGAAAAGACAAAGCTGAATGGAGAGGAAAGTGGCTGTAGTCACCTCCGTTCCATTTAGGGTTTGTTTCTTCTGCTAGAGAATTTTGAAATGAAGGAATATTTCGAAATGCAGTAAATGATTAAGAAGTCGCTAAAATGCTAGTAATTAATCACTGAGTAGAGGAAAATTCTATAGAGACTAAAAAACTGATGAAGCAGGCTCTGTTTTGCTGACTGGCACAAGACTGGTGCACACAAAGGAAAGGAATCACAGAGTTCCTGGGAGGGAAATCCAGAGTCTTTGAAAGAAGAGAAAACTAGGCTTTGGGATCTAGTGAATGTCAAAGTCATAGGACATAACCTGCAAATGAAACTAAATCTTGTGCTACAATTTTATTATCGGCTCCTCGGCCAACCAAAGTTTGCACTGCTTAAGAGAATGATGAAAATGTAAAGCAGCATTTGCTTAAAATTTCATTTGTACAAGCCTGACTCTCATCTCTCAAGGCTAGGACAATGCTGCAGGCTGTTAATGACTCACAATCAACTACTGTAGAGGGTGCTGAACCTCCTTAATGAAAGAATGTGCTTCCAGGTTCAATGGCTGGGAGGCGAGGGGAAAAAAAAAACCAAAATAAAACAAAACAAAAAAAACCAAAGAGCAAAACCCAAAGCACAGCAGTTTTTCAAGGCTTATGATAGAGCATCCATATCCACCCATTTCAGGTTTCACTCTTTAGCAAGAAAGCCCTGTTACAGAGCTGTGAAATTATCTTTAAAGGCTCTTTCTAACAGGGTTTCAGAAAATGATTTTCAGACATTTAGAAGGGAAATCCCGTGGGCTCATTCCCATGTACCACCAGGGAGTCACTGTTACGGAGTTTGGGGATTACATACGACCAGGGACAAAGCGGTTGTTGTTTTATCAGTGACAGTCTGGCCTCTTTTCCCATGTGTAGCTGTCCCTACACCTAGCGGTGGACGCCTCCCAGGCTTTCAGGAACAGGTAACAAAGTAGCGAATACAGCAAAGGCTATTCTCCTGCCACTTTTTAAGCTTTTGCTCTACCTTTGTCTTACACTTTTATGCTTGTTTTACACTGCACTTATGTTATGCAGTTTCTGTGTGGTGGAAATCCTTAGTGCCATGCGTCCGCAGCTGTGTGAGAGCAGAGTTCATGTCGATTCGAACCAACAACTCTCACGATCGCGCTTTAAACACTGTAAATACTTCATAAATATTTGGGAAACGTAAAAGAAGGGAAAGTTTCAGATAGGAAGAGAGAGAAAGTGAATGAGTCATCAGTTGCCCATTTTATGTCAAGTATCACTTTCTTTATAAAACTTCCTGCAGTCCATTAAGTAGTATGAATTTACCTTGTCTCTATGCTCTTATTCTTTTTTAGTTTTAATTTGCCTTCTCTGTA
>NW_022900943.1:9799117-9827032 GCF_012274545.1 Fukomys damarensis | reverse complement strand
CCCTATTAAACTGTGAGCATTTTCACAGTTTTTATATTATCGTCAACACTTGGGCTATAAATCGATATCCAAAAAAAGTCTGCGGAATGAATCAATATATCAACATGAGCTTAAAAGCCACAGGGACTGGATAGATGTCACTGTAATAATGCTGCCTCTCACTCCTTCTGTGCTGAAAGGTACAGTTACCTTAAGTTTGGTCGGAGTTAAGCCTCACCAGTCACAACACATTTCAAAATTTCAAAGAGTAAGACAAAAGTCTCATGTTCTAAAAGATGTCAAAATAATTGATCATTTCAGTGGGGAAAAAGTCCTTCGCACTTGTAACTGGTACTGAAGTGTTTGTTTTTAATCAGGTGTACTCTATTAGGGAGAGAGAAAGGATTCTCCCTCTAATAATACCTGCAAACATAATTTACTAACTGAAAATTGGGTATTCTGATTTTTCAACTCATCAGCCACATCTGCAGAATTGCTAGACACACCAAACTAGAAGAGATCTTCATATTTTCATCTATATGCTGAAGTGAGCAAGAGGAGAGATTTCAAAAGACAAGGCAAGAAGTTTTCCTTCCTATGTGAATGATCACTTCAAACGTTTTAGTCAAGCAAGTGCTTGTCTTATAAATGTAGACGCACCATTTTTGCTCAGCTTGTTTCTACGTGCAGTTCTTTAAGAGCATGCTTTTTTCTCCTTTCCTTACCACCAAAAGCTTATGGTTGGACCAATACAGCAATAACTTTTAAAAATATCATTCTGCTCACAATGTTTTTCTCGTTGGTCCCAAGCCACTTCCATCGATACCACCCAATTAACTTGAATGAATTACAGGTTTGTGTAAATCGCATGTTCCAGAAAACTCAGGAATTCCTTATTAATTATATGATTCATAACTCACAGAAATGTTCTACCAGGATTCAAGACCCACCAGAAATGGAATGCTGCCTTGGCCCATTCTTCTTTTCTATTATTATTATTTTTTTTTGGTCTTATTTTGAGACAGGGTCTCACTATGTAGTTGAGACTGACCTGAACTCACTATGTAGCCCAGGCTGGTGTGGAACTCACAGCGATCCTCCTGCCTCAGCCTCCTGAGTGCTGGGATTACAGGTATGCAGCACCACCCCTGGCCTGCCATTCTTCCTTTCTAAATTTCATCCCTTTTCCACCAATGTCCTAAAGTCTAGTATTGTCGAAATTAAAAGTTACATTTTTCTAAATCATCTAGAGGGTTCTCCTACAATCACCTGCATGTTGATTACTCCTTGTTTAAAGGATCTGAATATTTTTTTCTTCTACCCAGATTTCAATAATATTTCCTTTGAAACATGATTCTTTGAGTCTCTCTTATGCTTAAGAAACATTATACTGAAGTTGGTTGTAAGATTATACAAAACACTCATCATGTTTTGGGGGCTGGTTGTATTGCTATCGATCCGTTCATTTGGATGGTAAAACACTATACATAGAAGTATGTGCTAATGGGATTGGTCGGGAGTTAAAGCTTGTACATCATCACATCTTGTGAGGGTCTCTGTGTTCAATCACACTTTGAGAGTTCTTGCGCCGGGTGACTGTGTTTGGGAAGAGACTAAAGTCTGAGTTAAGATCACAATGGAGAGCAACACAGAGTGGAAACTTTTAACCGTTTCTCTCTTTCCATTTTCATTCTTAACTTGGCTTTGTTCACTGTCCATTCACGGATAATGAAACTGATCTGGGATGATTGAGAAGCACAGGAGCCACCCGAGCCAGGCAGAACACTCACTTCTTGCAGAGACCCTGGGCTCCAGATGTCAAGGAGCAGCCTTCGGGGACCCAGCGCTCCCGGCGCTGCCAAACCTTTCCACACTCTGAGGAGCTTCTGCCTGCTAAGCTCCAAGCTCCAAACTCCAGTAAATATCCTACCTCATATCAAGTAGAGATGAGAAAGAACGGAAAGCCTATTTACTTTTTCCTTTTACCCCGTACCCCCCCAAAATGTTCTAAAACCTTGGATATCAAAACTGCTCAATTTTGTCTGTGCTATGCTGAGCAGAGATGAGAATTTAGTGCAAGTGCTGAGAGCTGTAATGTTTCATCTGCGATTCAGTCCTATCAGGCCATTCATAACGCACCTGCCTTTTAGTAAAGTCATAGCTATACTTGTTTTCTCTTTCCCTCCCTGTGCTGCTGCCTAGGCCAACTCCACTGTCCATACATGTTTCCAGATGGCCAGACTGAGCAATGCTGGTACCAGGCTTGGTTCTGTGCACCCCTTGTACATCTGTAAAATGCCCTGTCGCAAGAGTATGTAACAGAGCTTTGTGCAAATTGAGGTTTTCTGGAGTAGAGTGTTTTCTATGAAATGAATTAAACTCTGTAGGACACAAGCAAGTACGTCCCAGTTTTCCCATTGTGTCTGTTCTATCGGGCTGTCTCCAGCAAGCATGCTTGTTTCTGTCAAATCACAAGTGCAAATGTCTGGACTGTGAAACCCCTAGAACCTGGTGGTTCATGACTCTCGTGTACATCTGTAAAACACTTTTAAAATACATGCCCAGTGATTCCAGTGTTTAACCAAGGAGGTAGGAGGTATAACCTTGTTTCGCAACTCTTGGAAGCACAGTTTGAAAGTCACTAGACTGCATTATGTCTAAAGTTTTTCTTTTTCCACCTGTAGGATTCTTTATCAAAATCCTTTCATTCTATAACTGAAAAGAGATGACCCTCTGACCAAATTTCCTTTTCTAAGTAGTAAGTACAAGTGAGATGCAGCCTGAATTGGGACACTCCTGTGGTTCTTTCAACATGCTACTAATTAGTATTCTCTCGTGCTTCTATACCTACACTGAGACCACTTCTGCATGAGAGGTATGTGGGTCATTCTAGAATTTGTGCTCTGACCCAGGCACCCCTGTTAAGGAAATCTCTTTTATCCAAACACTAGCTGATGATTTGCATTGTCTGTAGTTCAATTAAAAGAGGACACTGTGCCATCAAAAGAGCCTATATTTTAGTTCACCTCCAAATAAGCCTGTGACTGAAATAAGAAGTCAGGGGGAGAAAAAGGAAAAAGATAGAAATTCCTTTCTTAAAGCAAATTGGAACTAATCCTGACACCTGAGTGTTATTTCCAGCATTACACCAGGAATAACTAAACTACTATTTTCTGAGAAATATGTTTCTCCCGATTAATACCTCAAAGAATTCATTTGCTTGAAAATTAAATATTTTCAGTTGAATTCTTAACAATAGAAACTATTAAGATGCACCTGAAGTTGTCTTCTCTGAAAGTTCCTAGCAGTGTCCAACAGACGTGAGGGACACTATTTACACTGTCCATGTTCAACATTAACATATACAGAGTACTTTACAGTTCACGGAGAACATTAAAATACCTGTCGCTTTGAATGCTCCTAATAATTTCATAAGAGGTCAAACACTCATTTCACAGATGACCCATACTCATGGATTGCTCTGTAGTCTCTGAACTAGGAAATCAGAGCTGGTTGCTAGGCGTCAGAATGTTTGGCAAGCTGTCCAGGTAATTCTGAAAGCCACCGTAATAACACAATTCAAATTCACTGATTTGTTTCATTGTTCTTAGAAAAATAACCCAGTATTGCTGACTGAACAGATTCTGGCATTTGCTTAGAGGTTAGCTGGCTTGGTCTAGGATTTGCCATTTTCTTTCCATTGGTTCTCCAAAAAGGGGAAAAGTCCCAGGTAGTACTATTCTACCTAAATGAAAAAGTTTTTAAATCCTGCTCTGTACAGCTGGCTTATTCTAATGGGTTTCTGCTCTGAAGGAAGCTTCTAGCAGCTAGTGCAGGTTGGAAAGAGGCTTGAATCCTGCCCGCTACCCTTCTGGCCATCACTAAGGTCCTAACTGCCTGCAGGGACCACAGGCCTCCTTCAGCAGGCAACTGTAATTACGTGAAATTTACTGGACACTGAAATACTAACTCCTGGAACCTGCTGAGCCATTTCAGTGAGCTTAGCATTCTATTCTGAATGCTTTTAGTTATAGTGTTATGCTCAATGGAGAATCTGTCATCAACTGTTTGCGGAGGTGTGTGTCTTTACCTCCAAAGTAAAAATAGAGTGGATCCTTGATTTATGAACTCTGATTGGCTCCTGGGGGCTGGTTATAACTCAAGTTGGTTGTAAGTTAATACAGCTGAGGTCTGAATGTTTACCTGGGTACATGCCGTAGATAACAGGAGGCAGATGAAGCTTCCATTACCCTAGTGATTCAAGTTGTTCATATGTGAGGCTGGTCATGATCCCAGGGTCCACTGTATATTCCTTACCCCCTGCCTTATATAAGAACACCATACCATAATAGCTATCTTAAAATAGCATTTAGTATATAATAATATACTAATGTAATGTATTATAATAGTATACAATAATAATATATAATACAATAACGTGAAAAAGCAGCAAGGGACCCTGAAACAAAGCTTTGTGGAATAAAACTAAACATATCAAGGGAAAAGATAATGTTATATTTACCTTATAATTATACCTAAATCACACAGAGACGGGAGAGAAGCAGATTATGATTTCATGTCTGGAATGAACTATACTTGACTGGAACTGAAGATGCAAGAAAAGGGGAAAAAATACCCTTCAAAATGAAAGGAAAAGAAAGCGTGCGTCAACCACCCCAATCTTCCAGGCTCTCAAACTTTCCAAATTCTTTTGGTTCACCACCCCGACCTTAGTAATTCCCTCATGGGCAGCCATCTCCTCGCTCCTCCGGTTACCATTTCGGGGAAATCTGTCTATCAAGAAAACTGAAGCTCCCAGGAGTTTGGCACTTTTCCCCCGGGTAACAGAAGGGTTAGAAGACACAGACGTGAACACGAACTTGCTGGGAGTTTGCTGCCTTGTCATGTGCCGGCCCATTTGCCTGGGGAAGAAGCACTGGGGGGAAAGCAGAGCCTGCCCATCACCTCACACAAGGGCAGCTCCAGACTTCCCCCTCGTCCTGACAGCGCCTCCCCTGGGAAAGGGCACTGGGAGAAGGACACAGGGCAGTTTGCCACAGCTTTGCACAGCACGAAGGGCAGACAGGCTTTCACCCTCATCCTCCCTGCTGAGGAGATAAGGCAGCCACCCTTTTAGAGACCACCCAGTGCCCCTTCTTTCCGCCATTTTGTCTTCTGACCTTTAAACTGTCAGATAAGTATCCACGCTGCCGGGTTTATAATTAAAGTGCTGGCAATGCCTTGCTCCCTCGCTTTCAATTTTATTTGTATAAATGTTCCCATCACTCTCTTTAAAAGCCCTGGGCACATGTTCAAAACATACAACCCAAACAAATAAATGGTACAACTGAAGCCAATCCCACCAACAACTGGGACGTTTTTACTCTGGGGAAGGCCACCCTGAAAAACTGCAATACATTCTCAGAATCAGAGTTCGCAGAACCAACAGTGGGTTTACTTTGTTTTGTTTTCTTTCGTTTGTGTGATAGCGGGGATTGAACCCAGGGCCTTGCACACACAAGCCGAGCACTCTACCACTAAGCCACCACCCAGAAAAAAGGGCAGTTTTCATGTTAGCATGGTATTGACAAAGAAAGGCAGGACGTGTGCATGAGCCATGGAATTGGCTACTTAAGGTTCAGTGAAATCAGTTTTGCCTTGAGTCACGTCCTTAGAAAGCAGAACAGTCGTCAAGGTGCAGAGTTCCTATGGAGGATTTTAGGTTAAGGTTAGAGTTCAGCAGATTTTACTACTTGCAAGTGCCGAGGACTTCATAGTTACAACTAAGTTCTTGATCTTATCTGTGATTAACTTTTCATGGTCTTTGGAAGTAAGTTTGATAGCAGAATTCCTGTCTGTCACTTTCCCTAAAGCTGACATGACCATAGTAGTGGGAGCTATTATAATAAAAGACCACCAGAAGAGCGAGACTTTACCCAGGGGAAGGACTCCAATGTCAGGCGACAAGAAAGTTCATGACAGATTGATCTCACCTTGGTGTAGCAAAGGAAGGAAAGGCACAACAGAGTTTAAAAAATTGGTGTGAAATTTCCCCATCCTAGGGTAGGAAGAACAACTCGAACCCACTGCAGGAAGCAGTCAGGAAATGGGGGCCTTTGGCTGTAGCCAGTCTGTGACTCAGCCTGACACCTTGTTCTGAGGCACCACCGGGCAGGGCTGTGTCTCCTGAAACGTGGCAGCCCCTGGAAACCAGCAGCCAAGCCATTAATCAACAGCAAAGGCCCAGCATCCACTTCTCCAGCAGAACAAACGGCTCAAAGATTCTGCGAAGACAGCTCATGGCTCCGACGAAGACTGCAAAGTTTGTACCAAATGGTGCCACCTGCGCTTGTGCCTCATCCAAACTGAATAATTTTATCTCCTGGGTCCCCCAACTGTGGCAAAGGGTGAGGAGCTGACGGTCAAGCTGGGAAGGGCAGAAGGCCCTGACGTGGAGCCCTCACAGCAAATGGTTCATCCTCATCCGCACTGGCATCGAGTCGGCCTGCCCTAGTCCAGCACGACTGCGTGTGATGGGGTCTCCCGTTCCCCTTCCAAAAGGCTTGGCCTTCAGGAAAACAAAGACCTCTCAGCTCAGTGTCTTCTCTCGTGGCCAAGTCTTCCTGTTAACAATGTCAACAATCACAGCCTTCAGAAAGCTGGGGACGCGGAGTTTGCATTAAAGAACGCGATGAAGAAAGCAGCTTGTTTATACAAGCTCGTATTTTGACCATAATTATACTTTTCTCCGATCTTCTTGATGGATAAGGAAATTTCAAGCCAGGTATCTGCACAAAGCACTACAGAAGGGAGAGAAAATGGCACCTCGCCCAGGGTGTGATCTATTTTGTGGGGCTCTTGGTGATACAAAGTTCTCTTCTGTTATCACTTACTTTCAGAAAAGTCTATAATTCTTCTTCTTTTTTTTCCAATCTCCAGTTTTAATGAAAACCATCCAGGGCCAGTCCTAATTTTTCAGAAAGAACACATTTTTTCAGTACAGGAGGCAGCATTTGCCAGTACGACAAGAAACCAGCCAAGAAGTTGCTTTGGAGAAGCTAAGCGAGTACATTTCAATAAGGGACCCAAACAATCCTTGGCAACCAGTTAGAAAAACAAGTCGTTGTTGCATTAAGGAAACCCTCAAATATGAGGGCTGTCGGTGGAAAATAGAGTTACTCACCAACTGAAAATGTTTACTTGAAATGAGAATGATTTTATGGAAACCACTGTGAGGTTTGGAATACTTACAATCTGTTCCAACTGGGCACTGTGTAGGATGTGACGGCAGCCATGTGCCCCAGACTTCTAATCTGCCTGCTGAGCAAAGCAGGTGGCAAGATTCTCCATTGAGCTGTCAGCCCCTGGCCATCAGGGACTGCCTCATTCATCTCGAATCGTGCACAGTACCTGCATCTTCATGGTGCCCAGCCAATAAATATCGAATGAAGGAATCTTTGTATACATACACAGGGCATTCTGACCAGGCATAAAATAACCCACCCCACCATCATCCCTATCGTCCTGCCCTGGCTACATTTTCTTCTGAATGATTATTGCCACGTGTCATATTTATAAGTGATTCTGTTTATTTTTCGTTCATTATCTCTTCCTCCACCAAAATGCAAGTTGCTTGAGTGTAGGGATTGAACAGACTTGATTTCCTGTCCAGCTTCCCAGGACGGCGTCTGGCCTAACAGGTGAATGGTAAAGACGTTGACTTCAGAATGGAAGAATGAATGATGGGGGCGACTTTTGAAGGATAAAATGAATTCTTTGCGTCACTTTTGATTTTCTACTTTCTTTATTTTTATCTACATTGTCTAAAGGAGGCCTCGAAATTATACTCCAAGCTTCAATTGATAATAAGTAGTTGATTCTGAAGGATGTAAGTAAGGATGGGAGAATTAGATCTTACTGGTGTCAGGCACAT
The DNA here is from genome assembly GCF_012274545.1 of Fukomys damarensis. Classification (NCBI taxonomy): domain Eukaryota; kingdom Metazoa; phylum Chordata; class Mammalia; order Rodentia; family Bathyergidae; genus Fukomys; species Fukomys damarensis. The sequence continues at coordinate 9,819,120 of NW_022900943.1, read as the reverse complement.
GAGTCTACAACTCCTCAGAGAAATGTGAGCAATAAAATAGAGAGATAGAGGTAAGGCAAAAATCCATTCTCCTGTGGCCATCAGCATAGATTCCATGTGAGCTGCCAGGCCACCACCAAGAATGGTAAACATATCTGTGCAGCACCCTGTAGATTTTGTAATACATACTGTGTATCAAGTAATTAAGGCATAACAGTGGTCTTATCATACTGAGAAGCATCTGCACCAACTTCCAGGTTTGGGGGGGATCACAGCTATTCCTCATCTCCTGTGAAGACCTGCTTTTAATAGAACTTTCGAACGCAGGGTAAAATCTTAATATGACAGTGTTTCTAAACTGGCTGCATGTGAACTAAGAGCAGCTCGCAACAAATCACAACTTTTCCATTCTGCCGCACTCACTTAGGAGCTGATGAAACCAGTGGCCATGGATTCAGGGACTTCCCCTGCCTTGCGCAGCTGCGATCCTGCCAAATAGAAAACCTCTAACTGTAAACTGTAGATGCAGATATCGTATCTTTCTTTTCAAAGCAAGAAGGTCTTTGCTCTTCACAAATGTTACCTCATTTTCTCGGTCAGTGTCTCACATCTACAACATATCTCATGATTTCGGAGTGATAAGGCAACAAGCTTTAGATTCAGAGTCAACCAGCCACTTGACTGACTTTCTACATAAGCCGGAATGTCTCTGAGCCCTAGTTTTTATTTATGTATTTTTTGGGAAAAGGAGGAAAAATAGGCCCACTTCTTATAGTTCTTAGGAAACATATGGAAAATGAACAAAGGAAACATTCCCGAGAGTCTTTATGACGTTGAACCACCGAATTAACCCATCCTGAGGTCCTGTGCCTGGACTGCACATCACATGAGGTAGTAAAAGTCCTGCCTAAGAAACTCATTGGGTTTCTCTTTCATGTGGCTGTCACAGCATCTAGTGGGTGCATCGCTCCTTTTCAGTACTTAGTGAGTGAACGCATGTTCAAGAGAATGGGACATAGAAGCAGCCTAATCTTGTGTGTCTACCACATCTTTGGTCTTTTTCAAATCCCATTTGTGCAGTACATAATGATGACATTTGTCATGGCAGAGTTGTACGTAACATCACATAATTCTCTTGTCATCACCTTCCCCCACCTCCTCCGCTTCTTCCAACTTTTGTGCCCTTCCCAGTTTTCAAAAGCTCTCTCTCCCTTTTTTCATTCTCCTTTTAAAAATTCCCTTTCCCTTCCCTCTTTCCCCTTCTTTCCATCTTTTGTTTTTCTTTCCATTTGAAAAACTCTCCTTACTTCTAACAATCTAGCTTGTATTTTGCTCTTTATGAATGTCTACCATTTTTGATGCAATGTTCTTTGCCAGGTTAACCTAAACCAAGAGCCGTGTGTGTGTGTGTGTGTGTGTGTGTGTGTGTGTGTGTTGCTAATTAGCTCATAAAACTCAGCTGAAAGATCCTATCAGCTAAGTTTTACTCATGTCACACTTGGGGGACATAGTGGGGAGCAGTCCTCAAGTCCAATGAGCCAATGAAAAGGCTATGATCTACTCCACACGGGTTTATTTCTCTTTTTAAACTCTGGAAACAGACCAGGAATCTGGTATTCTCTGGGGAAAAAAATGTTATGAATTCTAAAACCTCCCTGCATCTATAAACTTTCCTAGCAATGCTCATATGGCATAATGTTTGTTACAAGTAATGATCGGATTGCACTATCCTCATAAGAACTTGGAGCATCTTTATTTCCTGGTTGAAGTTTCATCATTTGCCCCTCACAAAAACCTAGTCTGGAAGACTACTTATACTCCTAAGTTAATATACACTGACCATTTAAACCTGGGATGTTTCTTTGCCAAAAAGAACTCAGCATGTTTAGTGTTCTTTAGGACTGCAGTAAAACTTTACCTGGTAACCTTAGCAAATAAGAAGTAGTTTTCAGTATTTGAATGAAACATACAAGTTTATTTGCAAACATCTTTAAAAGTTGCAGAGTTCAAGGTTGGGGCTTGATACCCGCAGTGACCAAAGTAGATTGTGTTTTACATGTTTCCTTTTAAGGATGTGCTACTTTGTCTCTTTCTTTGACCATCCTGTTTGACATCTTAAATAATTTGTATTAGCCAGAAGAAACATAATCCTGTGGTCCAAGAAGTCAAACATGAATAACCCAGGGTAACTTCTATGTTAAATTAACAATTCACTAAACATCCCTTAATCTTCCTGAATAGGTAAACATCTCATTTCTAGCTGTTTTTAGAATTTTATAAGACACTGACACCTAAGGGACTTTCACAGTGGTAATTTATTTCTCCTACTGTAAAGAATTTTAGAGCAACAGTAAATTAGCTTATTAAATAGATTAGCATATTTTAATAAGCATATTATCTTTTGTTATTTTGATCTTTTGACGGTTCTATTTTTCTGATAACAAGTCAAAAAGTAGAAATGCACATTCGTATCCACTTACATAAGGACAGAAGTTTATCAGAAAAAATGAAAAGAACTTGCAGCTAAACTGGACATATTGCTTAGCCATTTTTTCTAAAAATGATAATCCTCACTGATATTCTACATCCACAAAGGAGGATGCTCATAGATGCAATTTCCAGCATCATTATTTCCTCCTTGGCCCCCTTTCTCATGTACCCACTGCAAACAAGTGCCCCTAACTCTTCCCAGATAATTCATTTCTCACTTTCTTAATCGCGAAACTGTGAAGGACACTGGAAGGAAAAAAGATGTGGCATAAAGGTGTTCACTGGATGACTCAATGGTCCTATGGGACATTATCTACCTGAAAAGGCAAGGAAAAGGGGAATCGAGTCCCTCCTTGGCTGTTGACGGTCTTAAGGAACCTTTTGATAGCACTCAGCAGAGTGGAGCTGATATACTTAAAGTTTAAGATAAAGTGCCTACAGTCACGATACTGGAATAATAGTCAGCTTACACTGCCAGACACTACTTCTTTCTTAGGAAGTCATCTTGAGGAAGTTTATGAAACACTGTGTCCTAGTTGTTCCCAGTAGCTGAGCCATTTGCCGGAGGTTGGAAAGCAGTGCAGTCGGTCCACATCATGTCCTTCTGTGCAATTCCTCACTCTGGGCACAGACAATACTGGGAAGGAAATAAGATGACTACTGGACCGATTGTGTTGTCAGCTGCCTCTGCAACCGTCTGGACAAACTGGAAGACACGGGGCCAGTGTGTGGGGCCAGGATGGGAGATGGCAGATGATCAAGATGGAAAAGGGAAAGTAAACAAAGAGGGTTAGGTGTATATATTTCAGACAGAAAGAGAAGTCTCCTTCCGCTTTCATTTTCTGGACTTCACAGTCCTCTTTGGGGTGCCCCACACAGGAGACAAAGGCCACCGCTGTACTCACGCTGACTGGGTAGACTCCCATCCTACACCTCCCCAGGCTGCCCTTGCTAACGTGCTCACTGGGCTTTCCTTGCCAGTAATGCTGAATACTTACTTTAACCCTAGGAAGGGATGGGACAGAGGCCCAAGTTACACTCACACAGGCTTCCTTAAAACAATGCGCCTTTCTGGGCCAGGGCTTTGGCTTAGTGGTTCTGCCACCTGCCCCACAAGTGCAAGGACCTGAGTTGGATCCCTGGTACCAAAAACAAACAAACCACAACAACAAAACAAGAAACAATCAATGCACCTTTCTATATCCAGGGAGAGGCTCCAGTTCCTGTCTACAGGCATGGGGGTGTGGCTGACTGTGTCGACTTGGGAAGTTTATTTAAAAGAAGCTAAAATAAATTGGTTCAGCAATTCCGCTCTGCAGAGGAGGAAGGGCTCCACGTGGGGTGGGGGTGGGGGGTTCCCGCCCAGGACGAATCTGCTTCTGTTTCTTCCGAGGAGTTCCAGTCTTCGCCTTCACCCTGGATCCTTGGACGTCATCTCCTGGCTTCTGGCGCTGACCCGTCGGCCCTGTCATGAGGACTCGAAGGGGACATTGCGGTGAGCTCCAGGCTATGACTGGATCCTTCAGTCTCCAGTGTGCACACAGACCTTCTGTGCTCTTCCCCATCCGACTCTGTGGGCGGCCACTGTGCGCCCAGCTTGTAGATTCTTATATATTTGTATATCTCGTGTTATATCTCACTCTCTAGTAAATACTGGCTGATACGCTTGCTTTCTCTTCTTCAGCCCAGAATTAGCTCTTGTACAGGAGATTGGCTGGCCACGAGAGGGGCAGTTGGTACTCACAGAGAAACCCCCTTGAAGGCGGCAGTTGAAACCCTGCTACCCTGACCTCACAGAAACTGCACGCTACCCGGTGGGGTGCTGGATGTGGTAAGGAGTAATGAACACACAGCGTGCTTGACTTCATTCCAGGGGTGCAAGCAGACACAGTTTGGCAGCCCCTTATCATGGAAGTCATTGGCCAGTGCAGTCAGCCCTGGGTATTGTAGTTTTTCACATTCCTCTGTGATTAAAGTGCATTTCCCTAGCCCAGTTATAAATTAGACTTATTAGAATATTTCAAAATTTTTGAGAGAAAGAATATTATTTAATTTGAATAATTAGAAACAGGATCTTGGATCTCAGAGTTCCTGCTAACTGCTTTTAATTTGGCGTGGCAGGCATTCCAGCCTTAAAGCTTGTCAGACTTGCCTTCAGATTTACTCATGGAAATGTGCACGGAGAGGAGCTGGACCAAGTCTGGAAGCCGCGTCTCCAGTCCCCTCCCTTCTGAGACTGTTCCCACTGCCCCTCACTTGTTTCTAGGCTCCAAGAAATGTGCAACAAGACACGAGCAACTCTTCCAGATTATAAAGAAGGAGCCTTTTGGGTCTCGCTTTTTTTTTTTTGTAACAGGGATCGAAAACTTGGGACCTTGCTCTTGTGAAGCAGGTGGCAGAACCACTGAGCTAAATCCCCGGCCCTTGGGTCTCACTCTTTAAGTCAGAATTTTCAGTGCAAACATTTCCAGCCTCTATTCCTGGGAAAATGCACCCCAGCTGTGTCTGGGGTCTGCGATGGAGCCTTCCCGGTAATGGGGGTGTGGTGAGAGGAGTTTGGGGAGAAGCAGCCGAGCTGACGGGGGATGAAGACAGTAGTTTTTCTCATCCACAGTCCTGATGAACCCCACAGTAATCTGCTAGTGATGTACCTGCTGATATTTGGTACGAGCCAGAATGGTATAATCACTACGTACGAGCATGGTAATGACCGCCGCAGGAGAGCTAAGGAGGGATTTAGAGCTCTCTCTTTCTCTGAGCAAACCTTCAACTCCACTCAGGTTCATCCCGCTGGGCCTTTATCCGTGGCCTTCTCCCCTCTCACAAAGATGGTGATGCAGTCTCCAATCAACTCCCGTTCACTGGATTTAATGCCGTTATTTTTATTGAACAAAATTTCTAATTGCTCAAAGCTAACTATTACTGTTTAATCTGCGGAAGCACTTTAGGAGTAATGTTATGACTACAGAGACAAGGAAATAGTCCAGGTGCACTGGTCTTTTTCCCTCCGTCAGCTCGTGGCTTTTGTTCCTCACCCCGAAGCCCTAAGACGCGGTGAATACTCACACGTATCACAGCGCATTTGTCCAAACACAAAATAAAGAGAACTAAAAACACTTTAATGCAGTTTGTTTCACCAGACTACAATATCGTTTCTGAGGTTGTTTGGGGTAAGCGCCAGGAATTGGCAACACGCTAGGCTCCTTCATGTTAGTAATAGTTGTAACTCTTCCTTTCTTCCCGCGTTTACTCCTTCCTTTAATGTACCTATTAAGCACTTACTGCATGCCTGGCACTGGGGGTGAAACACAAGAGAGCAAAAGCAGTCCTTGCTCTCGAGGAGGTAAGGGGGAGATTATTCCTTAACAGGTCACATAGTAGTCAGATCTGTATAAATTCGTATCAAAATTTAATCAAGTAGCTTTGTTTTAAAAGAAATTCTCTATGAATGTTTTTATCAGGTAAACACCGACTCCCAGATATACCTACTTGGAGAGGCAAAATACACAAGGCTTTACTAAAGCCTCTCTTGAATGCAGGGATCCCTTCCCTCTGAAGGTTTCTACAAGTGATCATGCTGGAGATGTGCAGGGCCGGGGATTTAGCTCAGTGGTGCCACCACCTGCCTCACAGGTGCGAGGTCCTGAGTTCGATCCCAGGACCAAATAAAAAGGGTTTGTGATGTAGATGTGCAGATTTGTAAGAACAAGACAGTAGGAGAGCTTTTCCTACGTATCACAAGGTACCGATCATAGTTACAGTGATGTGGTAAAACACAACCCAACACACGAATTTTTCTAAAAGTGAGAGTCTAGCACGGTGGACAGAGTGAGAGGAAGCCATGGGGGCAACGTTTTACAAAGTTCCCAAGACTTGGACCTTAACGATCTGGCAGAGGGATGAGCTCTGGCCTCCTGCGGATCATGCTCCAGAGGTCAATGAGCGTTTCAAACAAAAGTGAAAGCAGTCTGGACAATGCATATTAGAGCAAGAGTCAACAGGGCAAGGCCTTCTATTCTCCTCTACTTCCCTTTGTAGTATCTAGAAGGACGAACACTCCAAGAAATAGTATTCACTTACTGAGTAAAAACAGAACTGATCTTTTTTTAGATCTTTTTTAGATTTGTTTTAGAATATTCCATCTTAAACATAGTTCGGGAAAGGATCTTATACATGGTCCAAACCAATATACTTGTTTTGTGGATCAGAAACCCCCCAGATTAGAATGATGGGGTCATCTGCTTAAATTCACTCATTTCACACACTGAAACTAGAGGCTGGGCCTTCTGATCCCCCAAAAGTGGAAAGTGTTTTAGAGTTACATAGACCTGGTTCAAATCGGTGCTCTTAATTATAACTGTGTCAGTTTACTTTCTATGATGAAGATAATAACACTTTACAGAGAACCTGTGAAAAATAGATGAGAAAATGTAGAAAATGCTCCTAGCAAAGTAGCAGAATCTTTATAGGTGTCTGTCTCTGCAGAACTGTCTTCCCCGTTTCCCCAACGAAAACCATTACAAGGGTCTGTGACAAGGATATTTTAGAGCACAGCCTCTGAAGTCCATCTGAAATATTAGGCATGATTAACGGAACTGACTGAAATCATGCATCATGCTTGATTGCATGTGCCAACACACACATGAAATCTACACATTCATATAAGACACATTCAGATACTCAGTAGTTTCCCAAAGTGAAGACTAAGCGGATATTTCAAACCTCTGGTAGAGAGCGTAATAATGCCAATTATGCTGTTTAAATTACATATACTAATCCTAATTCTCACAACAACACTATAGAGCACTGTGTACCTGACATGCATGGATGGGGACAGAGGCTATGTCACCTATGGGCCAGAAACTGGTATAAGGATTTAAACAAAAGCTATGGAGAATTTTCAACTCTCTAATATTTTCCACGTGGATTAAACAAGAGAGGTGATTTCTTTCTTAACATCTTTTCTAGCTCAAATGCCCGGTTGCTTAAACCAGCTACTGCTCTCCTTGGACATCGAATAGGCAGTGCTGTTAAATGTAACTTGGGCAATTAAAAAATTGAACAAAGGGCACAGACGATGATTTCTCCCCAGCACACACCTGCTGGGAGCATGAGTAACTATCCCTAAGGTCAGACTTAATTGCATTGAGATCTAGATGAACTCTGGCATGTTTATTATTCACTGCTTGAAAGTACAAGGAAGAAAAATGCTAGGATGGGAGGTCAGGAGGGTCTGCTTTTTCTTTCTCCTGTGTGGTTCTGAAAATCCCCCACTGTGGACTTTCTTTTTTTATATAGGTCACTCATTTTCATTAACTGGTGTCACCTAAATGCTCTGGTGCCAGTCCAATTCCCAGCACATCCTTCCAACACAATGGAGTTCTGTGGCTTCTAGAACTGGTCCAGAAATGGATATTAACAGCTTACTGAAGCCAAAGCAAAGTACTTGGGGAGATATACTAAGAATTCTCCTAAGTGTTTTATTCCATGGAAGATAAAAGAAAGTAGGCAATCCTAAGAAATAATGGGACTATTAGGATAAATGGGAGTGAGTGAAATCACAGAGAAGCTTTATGTATGGTGCCTCATTAAATTTCCATAATGATTATTCCTAATTGTTTCATCACAAGTACACTTCTTATCCCCATGTTATCAAAGGAGTAAAGTGAAGACAGTCCTCTAAGGCCATACTGCACTAAGGGGTAGAGTTGTTATTCCTCTGGATTCAGCCAGCTCTCTGGGAAGATGGCTCTGCTCCAAGGCTGTCCTGGTAGGGTAGACACTGGGCAGGCCCAGTAGGAGAAACTTTCAGGAGAAGGTGGGTCCTGAACACACAACTTGGTTAAAATGGAAGACACAGGACAGTGGGTAACCAAGAAGGTAGAAGTAGGTGAAGAGAGGAATCTGGAAGATTCTAGAAATGGTTCTTTGAATTTATAGTCGGACTATGAGATGTGAGCAGACACAGTGGGTAGGTATTTCAACACAGGAAGTGCACAACGAAGTGGGCTATTGGGCCAGAGAGGGGAAGGGAGTGGACTAGACTAGGCATACTGCAAATTTGGGGTTCTGGAAAGGAAATACATCCAACTGACTCCTGAAGGAAAATGAATAGTGTTTCTACAATGCATACAGTGAAATCAATGATAGGAAAGGAGTTTTTAAACATGATGTTCACTCCATTGGTTTGCCATAGTTGTGTTTTGTTGTTGTTGTTTTTGTTGTTGTAATGAAGTGCTCTTTCATCTCACAAGGTGTGTATCAGGTTGGCTGTGGGTTTTGTAGCTCACAGTGTCCACCTGAATGAATAATAGCAGCATATCTGATCTGCATGGCAGGAACAGAAAGTTATCTGTGGATCTCAGTAATGATGATGAAAGTCTTACAACCCCCGAGTCAATAGCGGAGAATGCATTGCAGAAATGTGCATGCTCTGAGATCAAGATGGAATTGATTAGAGTGACTACGATAGTGCAAGTGAAGTGTTGATTGTGTCGAATAAATGAAAGCAGACGAGGCTGTGCTTGATGAGGAATTAGAATAGGAAATGTGGGTGAGATTTATAGTGATGATAATAGTTCCCATTTGGAGACCTTGCTCTCTTTTTGGCATTGTTAGAAGCTTACTCCTTCACCATCCTGCAGTACAACTCTGTCAGGAAGTTACTCTTCCCCTCCACTTGTAGATAGATGAGGAGGAGGGAGAGCAGTCATCCTCTTGCCTGGTACTGAGGGCATTACTGGGGCACTGAACTTTTGGCACTAACACCAGGTTGGTTGGTTATCTTAGAGGAAACTAAGGATTATGATGACAAAAGTCAAGAAGAGGATCTGGTCTTATGCAAGGGGGTGTGTGCAAGTTGATACTTTCTGATGTCAATACCTGTGTTCTCCATTACATAATACAGTGTCAATCTTTTAAAAAGCCAACCTTAGCAACACTACTCTGCATACTTTCTACCAACACAAGCAAGAAGATTTTATTTCTTGAACACAAAACTTCCATGATCTTTCTCCTGTTAAATTTTTCATAGCTGCTGTCATGACAGCTAACATCCATGTACAACCTAGCAGATGTTTAACAAACAGAATGCTTCAACACAGGAGAAACATTTACGGGGTAAGCCTTTTTGTTTTTTTTTTGTCAATTTAGTTATAATCCCAAGGGCAAGTGGTAGGAAAGAACTCCAAAAGAGGTTGAATCTACCAGAGACTAACATCTGGAAGGAAATGAAATGAAAAACTTAAGTCCAACTGTTTCATCAATAAGCCAAACATGCTGATATTTGGGGACATCTGGAGAGTTGATTGAACTTTTTGATATTCACACAGATGTTCCGTGTCATACAGATACAGCCATAGCTACACATGGAAAGATAGGCATAATGGCATTTTGCTAACTATGTAATTGCCATAGGGAACCTTTTCGTAATGTTAATGTCTGTGGACAGAATGAAGACTCACCTTGCTGGCCTCTGATGTTATATCAATTATATTTTATAGCATACAGTTATTATGTTCCAGGACATATATTTTGACCAAGATAATCAAGTCATGTTGTAGATGTTATGGATTTTGAAATTAGTTACCTTATTGTCCTTTTTCTTTTAAGTTCTAGTTGGTTAAATACACTTGGGAAGAGTATGGGACATTTTACTTGATGCTCCTGGTTTCCTTAAATAATAAAACAAACTTATTGAAAATGCATGATCCCAAATTTAAAGTGATGTCATATTCTCACTGAAGATGGTCCCAGGGCTCAATTTCCTCTGCAATCCGCTCCGCTCCTTTGACTGTTGTGTAAAGCAGCTGCATTATCTGCATTTTGCCAAGTAAACAAACTCTGCACCATGCAAGAATGTTTGTTGTTTGCTAATGTGCTAGTGGATAGAAATTTCTTAAAAACTCTAATTATACATTTTCATGTAATGCGGAGGCGGTATGGGGATGTGCTTCATTACTTGAAGATACACACATGCGCACTATTGGTATTTTCATAATATTCACAGTAGTTGTTCGATAAATGTTTTATGAATGACTGAAACATAATTATCATTCCTGAACATTATTTCCTATGCCCTGGCTGCTAGATTGAGCATTTAAAGTGTGAGACATTCCTCATACTATGAACAACCCACCCAAGTGGCTTTCTGGTCACTGTTCCCCACACGAAATAACTGAGGTGCAGAAATTTTAAGTGAGTGATTCGCCCAAGGTGAAATGAGTCTAGATACACCAGAAATGGCTTTGGAACCTAGATTTGTCTAACTGCATAACCCAAGCTCTCACCTGTTATATTTCCCTGCCTCTCCTTCAAATATCTCAAAATATAGAGTTTTCTGGTGGCTTCCAAGACTGGCTTAAGACAACTGTCACACATGGACACACAAAGATCATTTTATCCCTGTTTTGTTAAGTTCCATACCAGCAAGGTGCTGGCTCCTGCACACCCTTGGAAGCGGGAGGCAGGCATGCTCCAAACCCCATGTGCACACATTCAAAATGATTCAGTCACTGAATGGACAAAGGTTGTTTTAAGCCAAATGAAATCTGTAAAGGCAAGTTATGTTGCTGCACTTTCCTTTTAAGTCTGAACTTCTTTCTTACAGGCCTGGTCGGTTGCAAACATTGATGTGTCATAAAAAATACGTTCCCTTATAAATCACATCTGTTGTGGGAGACTACAACAGTTTTTTATTGCCCATCTCAAGCTCTTGAAGCTTTGTTTCTTGAAAACCTATTCGACTTACAAAGAGATGAGATTCTGACTTCAAAGGAAGCTGTTGTGAAATGTACACTCGCAGAACACAAAACCTCTGGCCCTGTAAGCCTTCTCCAAGGTCAGTACCTCACGCTCTTCTGCAATTCCATTTAACACTTTACAATATGCAACCGTCTAAGATTATCCCACCACTGACTGCAACAGTGGGTGCAAGCAAATTCAGCCTTTGATCTCACATTTTGTCTTCCCTTGCTAGAACCTTCTGGAAGAATCATCTTAATTTTTAGAAACCCACAGCTCCTGGTGAATTTAACACAGAGCACATTAAGAAATTAATTATAGAGCACATACTCACAAAGTTCAAATAGTTCCATGTTCAATGCAAAAGTTTAGAGGGAAGAATAATTATGCTATATACTAATAGATAATACAGTAGCCTGATTGTGCACTTTTTGCTTTCTTTAAAAAGAATGCTTATCAGATACTACACAAAATACTATGTCTATCTACCAACATAATAATACGTTTCTTTTTCATGGTACTTTGTAGTTGGCAAAATGCCTTTATACTCATTATATAATTGGATGATTTGATTTGGACACTTGAAATTTCACCCCAGGTACAGTCTTCTGTTTTCTTATTACTAACTTCAGGGTAAATAGAGTTTTGGTGAATTGCCTTGACCAGCAAGAAAAGTAACAAAATATTACTAGCCTAGTTCCAAAAAGATTGCAGCTAAATCAAACAAAGCCAAAAAGATGAAAAACCTTATCTCATTCATGTGAAACCAAAATTTTCAAGAAGGGCTTTTGTTCCAGAGTTTCCCACCTGTACCAGACAACATTCTGACAATTCATTCTTCCAAGATCAAGTACCTCACCTTGCAGATTTTTTTTAATGGCTGCTTCTGACTGGAACTTCATCTTAGACATAAAATATCACCTCAGAGGGATGAGCTAATGGTGTGTGTGAGGAAGTTCCTGCTGGGAACCTCTATAAATGAGAAACATGATCATGAATACCATGTTGGATACAAGGCATGTGGCAGCATGCGGACAATATCGATTTTGATGTCGAACTGGTTGCATTCAAGCCAAGACTAACTAACTAACTCGAAGCCCTGGGGAAGTTTATGTAACCTCTCTAAGCCTTCATTTTCTTATCTCTATAATGGAAGTGATAATATCCTTTCCTGTCAGGTTTTGGGGAAGATGAACTGGAATATTGAATGTGAAACATTCATTCGACCCTCAAAATACCAATCAGTAGATAATTTGTCCAGCTGTCATTAGGTTTGTGTCTGTGTTATTGCGGTTATCAAGGCAGAAATCAAACAGGGTATGGACCACAGGATGGACTACAGTAGAAGGAAGAAAGGTTTGAAAAAGCTTCAGTTTAGGATGGCTACTAATATTTTGATTGGGCATCTAATATACTGGCGATGATATTAAATAAAACCAAAATGGGAGAGAAATGGCTGAGGTTTAGAATGAGAGAGAAAGTGAGAGGAAGAGAAATAGGGAGATTTATTTTATCGCGTAACATATTTTATTGCCCAGCCCTGAATTCTCAGCTCCTAACAAGCTCCCTGGCCCACACAAGCATTGGATCAATAGCTAAATGAATGAGCAGTTCACACACTGAGGTCGCCCTGTCGAAGTCAGTGCTCATATTTGAATTGGATGCGCGATCAACGTGAATACGCCTCAGATAATATTCTTATCAGAAATATGTAAATATCTAAGCTGACATTTATGCCTTTTATCAAGGGCTACAACAAAAGACTTCCATAGCATTTCAAATGAAATGGACCAAGAATAAAATATGCAGAAGGGCAAACTTGACTGAAAAGATGAGATAATTGTTCCTTTTTCCAGGTTGAACATACTAAGGAGTAGGAGGCACTACCTTTTCCCCTTTCCAGTCCCTATTTATGTGTACACAAATCTGAGAGGGTACTGGGCCCTGGCAGACACCCTGTCTACATTTGTAAGTTCATAGCACTTCCTGTCACTTCTATGTACAGACCCCATGGGCCATTCACCGGCTAGGCTTCACCTCCTGGATCAGGACCAAATCTGTGTGGTTGAAGAACACAAGTGTTCGTTAAAGGCGACTTGAACCTTTGCAGGGAAAGATCTTTACTCTAATGTATGTGTGAGGCAGCTATTTTCAGAAACCCCGAGAGATCTCTATTCCTAGAGCAGTCTCCCTCCCTATTTTGTGCTAAGTTGTATTTCCCTTTCCTTTCAGAGAGTCTTATCTCCCATGCCACTGTTGGCAAGGAGATAATCTATCAGCTATTTATACAGTACAGATATTTTCCAGGAACATGGGGTTCTAGGAGGCAAGGTGCTTTTACATAGCCTGTTTTCATTTGCCGAGGAGGCCACAGTTGCCTGTCTCAGTGAGGAGATGGAAAAGAGGCCAAGTTTGATGCCTTGTGGGATTAATGATGAGGCAAATTTTATCATTTTACAGTGCAAATAAGTCACAAGTTTTCTAAGTGAACTGCATTACTTCACAACTACAGATCCAGGTCTTCGGAAGGTGGCCATTCTATCTGAAGAGAAGGAGTACTGCTCACCTCTCTCAGAATCTCTGCTTTGAAGCACTCAATCTACATATACATTTTTGTGGAGCTAGGAATCAAACTCCAGGCGTCACTCATGCGAGGTAAGTGGTCTACCACTGGGCTCCTAATGGGTCTGTACACCCAACTCCTAATACTGGATTTCTTTCCTTTATGTTTTGTTTTGTTTTGTTTTGTACCGGGGATTGAACTTGGGTCCTTGTGCTTGCAAGGCAGGCCTCTGAACCGCTGAGCTAACTGCCCAGCCCTCTTTCCTTTATGTTTTGAGGACCTGCGGCTTGAGGCTGCATCATCATCCCCATTCCATTTTGGTCTCACTAAGTAATTAATTAAATTGCTGAGGTTGAGCTCAAATGTGTGATCCTCTTGCCTCAGCCTCCCAGAGTGCTGGGATTACAGGATTAATTACACTTAATATTTATTTTTTCAAGGTGGGTCTTCTTTAACACACTTAGAAAAGATTGATACTTTAAAAGCAACACTAATACACCGAGAGTCACCTTCTATATGAACAAGTTGGCAACGTACAGTTGGACATAAAATTAGCAACTGATAATTTGGGAAAGCAAAGCAATTTCTTCTTACTAGGGCAGCCACACAGTGGTCTGAATTCTGCTTCCTGCTACTGAAGCTTGTGATAGAGCCAGGGTCCTCTCACCCTGCTAAGGGTGCTACTCTTTGACCATGAGCAAGGCCTTGGAAACACCTTTTAGTAATAGCCTCAGCATTCCAGACACTGCTTGAGGCCAAACAGTCACTCTGACAGCTTAAAAGCTGCCTTGGGATCCAGTATTCCTGCAGTTGGCACATTTAGGTGATCTAAATCAAAGTCTTCCTTTCTTATAGAAGATTGAATTCTATGCATTCTCTTTTGAGTTGGCAAAAATCCTTGTGATTACCTTCACCTGCTTGTCCCCTTGTGGGCACTTGTTTGCTTTATCTTATTCATGTACATCTATCACCTACCTTTCCTCTTCCTCACTTTCCTATTTTCTTTTTCAGTATCTGGGGTTTGGGCAGTAGAAGGTAAGGGATGATGTCCATTCCCACTTCCTCTTGTCCTCTGTCAGCCCCAGGTCTAAGCGCTCGGGTTTTCAGTATTTCTTGTTCCCCATCCAGACTTCTGTGTCTCAGCTTCTGGCAGGAACCTTGTTACGACCAGTGTAGAACCCAAGGAGTTCCGTCACATGACTTCTCCGGGAGGAAGAATGCCATTCATGCAGAGTTATAAGCTCAGGCAATCCAGGAAGAAACAGGCCCTTTCTCCTCATCACAGCATGTTAGAACTAGCAAAAACCCCAGAGAAATACTTGCCAATATGTTGATGCATCCACAGAGATTTACTAAGAATCTGCACCAAGCACTGGGTGTACAGAAGTATAAATCCTTCAGCATTTCTCTTAAAAAGGATAATTGTGATTAAAAGAAAAGACTGTAAAAGCCACTGGTTCTGATGTAATGATGCAGGGAAATCTTGACCAGCAGTGAACAAGCAAAACCTCAGAGGTATAAGAAGACCAAAAAATGTTCAATAAAGGAGGGAACAGTGGGGTATAGGAATAAGGTCTGTAAAAGGGAGATAAGTTGAGCACTGCTGAATGAATCATGGCAAACAGGATGCCACTGATAATATTAAAGGCCAATTCAGTCAACTAGGAGCGGCCAACTATAATGAGATAGGAAGAGAGAAGAACAGAATCAAGCTCTCTTCAGAAGTTTGATGATGAGTGAGAGAATAGACAGCTTAGATATTTGATGAGGCTGCCGAATAAAGGACGGATCTAGAGCAAAGGAGGCAAGGTTGTTACTGTTTGTTTTCAAACAGGAAATACCCAAGAGAGGATAAAGGGATGTACAGGAGATGATAAAATGGAAACATTTTATCAGTAAGAGCCATGGAAGGGAAAGGACCAAGAAATGACCAGGATGTTGGACACTGCCAGTCCTTGGTGATGCATGTGCGTTCACAGTGAGTGGACACGGCCCAGCAAACCCCAGCACACGAACAGAAACCCGACCGAGCCACAGGGGGGAGCTGAGACGGCTCTTCAAGATTTTTGCTACTGCTACCTGTGCTTTGAGACAGTGCGACACGGCCCTTGCAGGACTAAGAAAAGTGTGCCCAGTGTCTCAGTGTTTACGCAGGAGGATCTGCTACTCACATGCACACAAAGAGACGTGTGCCTCTGTGGCTGCAAATGTGGAGAGATTGCAGATGTAGTCCATTTAGTGGTGCGCTCTCCAGACATCAAAATGTATGTTTGTTAAAGTGAATATCAAAGTGTATGTCTGCATCTCAAAGTGGAAAACATGTCTGTAAAACACTGGTGGAAGAGGAAGCAGTGGTAGAAAAGTCTGTATAGTCAGGTATAATTATGTAAGCTCCAAAACATGGGACGCTTTTATATATCATCATGGACATGCTGCCTCAGTAGAAAAAGTGAAAAACGGTATAAAGGAGACAGAGCTCAGGCGTATTTGATGTCATAGTGCTATTATTTTACTTTGTAAAACATACGGAACAATAGGTACACAGTGGAAGACTTACGCAGCTGGAGCATCCACAGCCTGTAACTAGGTGCAACCATACAGGTGAACCTCACGGTCATGAGGCTGAGCAGATGAAATCAAACAACAAGCGATGCATACGATCAGTGTAAAAACAAAAGTTGGTGTATCTTAATATCAGGGGGGTTTCAGAGTGGGGAAGATCAAAGGCAGTGACTGGGATGGACCGGTTCACTTGTTGCCGCAGCGCTGTTCCCTCATTGAGGTTTTGGTTGTGTGGGCATTTTAAGTCTATGAGAAGTTATGGATTCTATATTTACAGAATGTTTGCTTCTCTGAATATATGCCGTACTACAATAAAATTTGAAAAGTAGTGCTCGAGGAAAAATCCATAGACATATTAACATTCATGCATTCTTGGTGGGGTGTTCATAGGTGCACTGCACCTTGTGTTTTAGGTGTAATATTTTGCTATGACAAAGGAAATGTAGGAACAGATTTACTTTAAGAATTCCAGATAGGAGATTGCACCAGTCAGCAGAGGTTACAGCAGCAAGGGAAGCTGAGGCCCAGAGAGCTCAAGAGCCTGCTGCTGCAAAACTTCCTGTGAATTCAGCCTCTGTACTCTCTCCCGTCCTGGGCTCTCTGTTTACATATCCAGTATATTGTCACAAGAGTTGCACTTGTCTCATTCAACTTCTGCCTTTAAGCCTTTTCTGTGGCCTTCTTCTGTTGGCAACTAGACGAAGCACCAATTAAAGAATTTTGCCATCCTCCTAACAGATGTTCATATTTTAAACTTGAAGATTTGAGGGAGGTAAATGCATGATCACGTTTCCTTTTCTGCTTTTCCAGGCGGGAGAAGAGGCCACCTCACCTCACAGCACTGCCCTTTTATTCTGTGTACCAGTGAGATCACAGCCTTTAGAAGAGGGTCTGGCCTTCTCCCTCTTTAGCCTGCTCCTGTGAAGATGTAAGTCAAATTTGTCACTGTTAATGGGCAATATGTTCCCACTCTCTCTGCCCTTTTGAAAAACAGACTGTGAATTTTATTTGAGAAATTCATCGATCATGAGTTGGGTTTTAAATACATGAAGAACTGTGAAACTACCTCTCAGGTAAGAGAACCTTCAGGCAGTGCAAGAAATACTTCGGGAAAGTTCATGAGTATTTAGGTGGCTATGGGTAAACGAACAAGAAGAGCGAGATGCCATTTGTATTTACCTCAGATGTGTGCTCAGATGGTCTCAGGATTTTAATTGGAGTTGCTCAGCTTATCACACTAGTCTGCAGGATTTCACGATGACAGTGAACTCTGCTGAATGTGGGACTCCTCTAGACTTCAGCTTACTGTGCAAAGATGAGTGGGAAAAGCCTTTTAGATTTAGCTTTTATCTCTCCGGAAACTAGAGCACTAAGAAAAAGATCCACTGCACATTAAAATCGGGCATATCTCATCAGAGAGAGCATTTACTTATTCCAACACTCAGTATAATCCCAAGAGCCTGTTAATATTTGCTGCCCCCTGTAGTTTGCTCTTGTAAAAAATCTAAAAAAAAAAAAAAAAAAATCTCAGGAGCTATTTAAAACTCCAGTTGTTCCTCTAAACCCTAGGCACGCGTGGAATTTCATTCCCTATCTCTGCTGAATCCAGCACCACACATCCCAGTGTCGACACTGGGTGAGGCAGGAGAATGCTTCTTTGAACAGGGGTGATCTCATTTAAGTGAATAAACTTGGCAAGATGATTGCCTTTTAAACATGCCGATTGTAGTGTGTGGAGAAGGGCCTACTCAGATAAACATGATTTTCTTTTAAAAGGCAAAGGAAGTATCTGTTTATTAAACCACTTTCTCAACTTCCTATTGCCTTCGGAATTGGCTGCAGGACAAGATTGCCATTGTCTCCAAGCACAATAGCTTCTAATAACATTAAGCTTAAAATAATAGAGTAGAACAGCACAGATTTGCGGTTTGTTCACTTGCTGAAACTAATATAGATGGCAGAAATTTTGCCCACGCTTAAAGTAGCTTAAAATAGCACATAGAACACTCACAATTTAACTCCCCTTCCATGAATTCCGTTATACAGGATCGCAACTTAACATCTCATTTTTGTAAAAGAAATTTAGATATGGTTACCACCATCAACAAATGCTGGGGTAGAAGGTAATACCAACACTGTGTATTTTAGCAATAGATTAATGAAAAGTGAGCGATCCTGAGATAAAATCGTGCCAGCGTCTGTGTGAGTTCAACAGTCTTAGGCTTAACTTTACGAATCAATGGCCTGCATATATGTAACTCCCGACTACAATTACAGGAGAATCTGATTAATTTGCCTGCTGCTAAAGCTTCCCTCGGGCATATAAAACATCTCCTTTAACAGCTTTAGAATCTACATTATAGATTTATGTTTGTTTTCCTAAGAAAATGCTCCAAAAATTAGTAGTTTCCATGAAATTGGTGAAAAGAAAGAGCTAGAGACACTTATAGCTGTTTCGAGGTAAAAATAAATACACTGTCAGGCTAGGTCCAGTTTTAGGCAGTAAATAGAATGAATACAAGAATGTCACTTTCTAAACAGATGAAAATGAATTAAAAGAAATATTTTTTAATAGGAGAACTTTCTCTCTATATGATCAGATTTGTTTGAAATCATTTTCATGTTGAAACAGTGCAACCTTAATGTTTCATTTTGAGATAAAACCAGACGCCAAAAATCTACCCGTCAAGGAACATTTATTAAATGTCCATGGGTTCCCTAGGGAGGGGGATGTAATACAAGCAGAGTGCACGTATGGAAGCCTCAAGGTGCACACAGACCGAGTGATGGGAACTTGCGCGTAAGGGACAGCATCACAGAAGTTCAAAAACAAATGTTCTGGAAGGTCTACTTTAAGCTGAGCTGGGATGTAGATAGGAAATCAAATGCACCAGTTGAAGAGACCACGGATGCTTCTGCAGTTCAAAACATGAGGCTTGGAGAGGAGCTGGCTCTGCTCATCACACTGAGGGCGTCTACTTAAAAAGTGATGCACAGGGCTACCAACGACTTTAGTCCTGGCCCTGGAGATCTCCCACACCCCTGAAGAGGGGCCTAGCTCACGAGCTCCTCTGCAGCCCTAAAGCAATACAGAAAGGCATTTCTTTCTAAAAGTTTTTCTTTTTTTCTAATTAGCACCTGTTAATGGAAAACACTGGGTTTCAATGTGTAGGATACATTTTGATCACACGCATTCCTCGTGAGCCTCCCTTTCTCCCCTCCTGTGCCGCTCATTTCCCTGCTTTTGTGTCGCCGTTCTTAGATTCCATGTATTAGAGGGCAGATGCAGTCCTTGTCTTACAGAAAGGTGTGTTTTTTAGGGTGAGGAGCCTTGGGCTGAACCCAGAACTCCGTGCTTGGACTTGGCCAAGGACCTGGTCAGTGGGAAAGAGACTGCTCGGGAACTGAGTAGAGAGGCAGGCGACCTGAGAGGGAACACAGTGAGGGAAAGGGTGCGGAGCTGCACGGCAAATCTGACACCCAACTCCAGTGGTTCTCAAAGTTTTCCTGTGCAAGTCCAAGGGGAGGATAAGTAACACCTCTGTTTTCCTCTTCTTGGAACTTCAGTGAAAAGCAAAAAAGATACTGTGGCAAAGTCCTTTGTAAAGTTTGAAACACTACCCAAAGCTAAGGCTCGTAGTCAACATTCTTTTTTTTTTTTTTTTTT
>NW_022900943.1:9788106-9799083 GCF_012274545.1 Fukomys damarensis | reverse complement strand
AAAATTTTTTTTTTTTTTTTTTTTTTAACTGGGGATCAAAATCAGGACCTTGAGTTTGCCAGGCAGATGTGGTGCTGAGCTCTACCCTTGGCCCTGTAGTCAACACTCATGACGTTCAGGAAATGCCGTCTGTGATTTTTTGGCCAAATCAACTCCCTCCATTCTTCCTACGAACCCATTTTTATTTCCCACTTCCCGCACACCCGCCGCCTTTGTCAATATTCTGTGCACGCCTTTAACTTTTACGCGTATTTTATATCACAATGTCTATTTTCACTCCTGCTCTTTCCCGTAGGGATGTGTTGGCTCTCAGTGACACTATAAACTTTGGGGAAAAAGGGATCTCTTAAAAACAGCTTTTAAATTGATCCTCTCAGAGCCCAAGAGTTCTGTGTGTGATACGGAGGGGAAGTAAACCATGGGGCTGGGTGGGGGCAGAGCCTCTCTCAAGTAGGAGGCTGATTTTTCATTCTTTTGACAATTATTTATAAAATGAAGATGGCAATCTAGATTTAGTTTACAATGGTTTGAGTTAAATAAGTACAACAAAGTAATGGAGTGCACAGAAATATCACATTACCTTGTACGCAAACAAAATGATGTTCAGAAGGTAAAAATAAATTGGGCAAAGTTCATATTTTTCTACATCAAATATTTTTAATTCATTGACCATCTAACTTATGAAACTTATGCAAGGCTAAATGTTTGCTGTGTTTTTTTAAATGCTCAAAAGGAACTTAGCCCCCACCCGGTGATCGCACACATTGTTCAATGATTGCTAACACCATTGTGATGAGATAAAGTAGAGAAACCATGGCTATCAGGTAGATGAGCCATCTGGGAGGGTCACAGAAAGGAGGGGATAAAGTACTCGATTTTACTATTTAACAATATGCATTTGTTTTACATATAAGAAGACAATTTCATGTTCCAATCAATTCATTGAAAAGAGCAAACTGTCAGTAAGAAGTCAAAACAGCAATAATATACAACACAGTGCTTTAATAAAAGTGACTATGAAAATTCACTGTTGGGATTATCTGCATCAGTGATCCAACTATCAAATATCCCCCTTCATAAATTTCTGTGTCAAATTATTTTATCTTCTCTTTAAGATAGTCAAAGAGCTAATAGAGAACTGGATAAGAGGAAGAGTTGTTCATGTATGTACTGAAAAGAGCCCAGCAAATCATTGGTTGTTTGCTTCACTGAGGTCTGATCTGGGAGGGCCATAATTACATTTGGAACCTGGGTCTTCGGTGGTGTTTTCCTTTAACTCACAAAACTTCAAAACTAAGAGTAACATGCTCACTTGTAGGGAAATGACTAAAACATAATAAATTCTGTGTTTCTGAAATTTAAAAATTGACTGTGCTGTCAGACATTAATTCAAGCCATTGCACGACTCAAAGAATAGGACTAGGTTTGCACATGTTGCTGTTCTTGAAATAAAGATCAGCACACACACACACACACACACACACACACACACACACACACGCTGGCCAAGTATGGGTAGACAGCATTGCAGGTGCTTCTGGGATGGTGACTTTAAAGTCTCAAAGCATAAATTTGCTGGGAAAGTGTTTGCAAGACAGATTGTTTCCATTTTTGCTCCCCCTAGTCTGAAAGTGGTGGCTGTTCTATGGCAAAAAACAGTTGTGGGAAGGTCTTGAGGGTGGTTTTAAAGAAAACAGCCTGTGTTTAGACTGGAACAGATATTTGGAACCCACAAAAGTGAGCGTTTCTCCTTTCACTCCCAGTTTTGATGTGTCACAGAGGGACTGCTAATCTCACCCAGATGCTAACGTGTGCATGTCTCAGTGTCCTTGTGGGTGATTGCCGGACAGTCAGCACTGTGCCTTACAGAGTAAAATTAAAGAAATTCATCTTGTTAGAATTGGGATACCTGTGAGCAACAAGTTTTTAGAATAGGAACAAAGAAAAGATTTTGGAAACATGAATTTTCAGGGAAAATACATTAACATTATTCCAAGCACACTTTAAAGACATCTTTCAATTTGAGTATATTTTTATTTTTCCTGAAATGTTTTACTAAAATCTTTGGTGAATGTCGAAGTGTATCACACATTACCAAAATTGTGTAATGGATTATTCTCTTGCATAATTATTGGCCTTTTCCAACAGAGTGAGTAGATATTACATGATGTTCCTGTATAAGTGATTTGTTAAGAGTGGCATTTCAGGAAAATAATTAGACTGAAGGGTATTTTTATAAAGAAAAGCATCATTAGAAAGTAAAAAAATAATTCTTTTAATGTAACAAAAATATATTCTTAAGGGTGGCAACAGGTTACCTTACTATTACAGTGTTTGACACACGAATAAAGACGTTAACATTTAAAAAACATGCTAGAAGAAGAACGTTTTGGACTTTGCTTAGAATTTTCAAGATTCCTACTCTGCCATCTGAAAATAGCATAATTTTAAAAAGCATAATCCTAAGCCCCAAAAGTAATTATTCAAATTTCATGCTGTAAGCTGTATTAGTGCTCCCAACTGCATATTTTGAAAGTTATACAATTATTGCCCAATTATTAATTTTAGAATAATCAGTCCTCAGGTCAGGTAACTATTTGGCCAGAGTTTGAACAGCATCACTCCACCAACTTTTAGTTATGATTATATTTACATACATAAGTAAGCTGGAGGAGAAGATGGCACTGTAGGTGTAACAGCAGAGTACAAATGCTAGGCCTCTCTGTTGTCTTCAGAATGCTGACCAAAGGCCATCATGTTTGGAGGTAACAAACCCAATCAGTGCTGAAAGTTTATCAAGCAGAGGAGGAAACACAGAGGAAGAATTAATCACTGAAATGAAGTGCAGTTGGAGGACAGATACTCAACTTAGCCTAAGATCTCAGCAATGGCGTTTAGTAGCCCTATTGATTCAACTTTTATTTTTGGCTATGAGAGTTGACACTGGCAGCTTGGTAGAACTCTTTGCAATCTAACTTGGATTTCAAAAAAGGCCTGGGTGACAGAAGTGCCAGATAAGAGAGTGGCAATGGCACTGCTATCAGCGGAGTACCAGATTAGGAAAGGGGATGTGGAGGAGAAGGAAAGAATCAGAGGGCGGACAGCGGGGAGATGGGAACAGTTATGGAGGAGGGACAAAAGATGAGAGGAGCAGGAAAGAGAGGAGCCAGGGAAGTCTTCTGTGAGCCCCTGGCGTCCCTAGGGCTCCACCGCGCACAAGCACCTGTGAATACTGGCAGGAGAAGCCAACATTTGCATTGTCTGCCCGCCTCTGACAAGCTGATGGTATGGAGAACTGGCTACCTAAACTAGCTGCGGAGAGTTTTAAAGGAGAGAGAAACAGGTTGGTGGCAAAGTTGCCTTTCCTTCTCATTGACAGTGAAAAAAAATCATAAATATTAATAATACTGTGAAAACAATGACACCATGGTAGAGCGCTGATAAGTTTGCACATTTGCTTACTTCTGTGCCTCGCAAAAGTAGCGTGATAAGTAGGGCACAACGTATCTCCATTAGACAGATGAAAAATACATACAAAATGCTTCCTGAAATTTAATTAACTTTTCTGAGCTCCCACCAGCAAAGTTTAGGCTGGAATTTAGGTTTCCTGATTATTAAGACCTACCTTTTTCAATATCTCTGGCCACTCTTAATTAGCAAGCAAAACCAGTATACCTTTAACTATAAAATACATTACTTGGAACTAGTTTGCAATCACAACATTCTATCCATTGTTTCTTGTTACTTTGTTGTAGTTTGTGTTCATTTTTGTTTTTTGAGGAAGGTTCTCACTGTGTAACTCAGACTGGCCTTGAACTTGCTTTGTAACACACACTGGCCTCCCTCAGCCTCCTGAGTGGTGGGATTTACCCTATGCCTGGCCCTCATTTGTTGTTTCAAATTAGTTTACTGTCCTAGATCTCACTGATTCTTTTGTCTAACTTTATAGTTCTCCCCCCAAAATAGTTAAATGCTGGTTTTTATACATAGGAAAAGATGAAGAAACCCTTCTTGGAAGCTGTAGTCAGAGGATCTGAGACAAGTACCAGCTCTATGGCTTCGTGCTGATAACGCTGGGGCAGAGCGGGGAATTCTTACAATCTAAGTGTTCTCGGGAAATGAGGGATTCAGATCTACTTTTCTAGCCCCCTTTTCTCTACACAATCACATCCTGAGGGAGATATTCCATACCCATACTTGTAGCCAGCACAACAAAAAGGAACTTTGAAAGTTACATTTTTTTCCTTTGAGACAAGTGGCTTCTCTGAAGTTGCTCATTCATAGGGCATAGGTGGCTGTGTCCATCTCTTCTCAGCCTGGATCAGTGTCCAGAATACACAGATGTTGGCAACAGATCCATTTCCACGGGGAAGGGAGGAGACGTCTGACTCAGGTCTCCTTGTATTCCTGCCCCTGACTCACCCTTGCTATAAAAGACCCCAATGCACCTCCACACTTTCATATGGGTTTGTCGAACATGGGCCCTTGTCTTGGAGGTAGCTTTGCATAAATCCTTTTTTCATTCTTGCCAAAATAAATGGCCTCTGACTTGGTCAAGGCACCTAAGTGGCTGGAAACATAGTCTTTACCGAGTTGTTGAATTAACCACTTATTATTATAAGTGTATTTGTTTATATACTATTTACTAATAGTAATCTCACAGCCTTCCACCTGAGTTTTTAGATGTGTGCGACACTTGTGGGCTAGAAACCCTTGCAGTGTGGTTGGTGGAATGGCAGCATCATTTGGAGACTGTTAGAAACATTTCATCTCATGACCCAGACCTACTGAACCAGAATCTTCAGGTTTAGGAAAAGATAGGAAGAGTTGCATGGACCTTAAAGTTGGAGGAACACTGCCATAGATCATAATCTTGCAGGAAGCAGGAGAAATAAGGCATGCTAAATCCATCTGTATAACACAATAGACAGTGGTTTAGAAACCCTTAAAGTCTGCAAAATGCCCTTTGAACCCATTAAAATTTGAATCCTCCAAATCATCGTTTGAAAGCACATGCAGTTAGCACTTCTATTAAGATTTTTGGAATAGGAATAATAGCAATGAAGGAATCAGATATTTTATTGTGCAAGTAGTATTTTGTTGTTGTTGTTTAGTGAAGTCTTTACAAATTTTAGGCGAGGAAATTAAGGGAAAAATTTTAGAATAGGAATCCAACTTTTTCGTAATGGTGTTCAATAATGAGGTGCCAAATTGTGAAAAGTCTCACCATGTTCAGGAATCCTTATTACAGAACTTGCCTAAGGTCCCCCAGTAACTGATTTAGAAGTCTGATTTCTAAACCTAGCAGCACTTAATTATACTGGGCAACTGACTTGTAGACAAAGGTAACACCAGGAACATGTTCCAGAAGAAGGCTCATTAAATATTTCTGGAGAAAACACGGAGCTAAATTTTAGTCATCCATTAGCTTTACTACCCTTTCTTTAAAATGTTACCAGTCACGCTAATGTTTATTTGTCCAATTGTGTTTCCTTCTTGATAAGGCTTACATATGGAGCAGATTAATCAGTTTTCAATGGCTTCCAATCAGGAGGTTTGAAAAAAATTCCAACAATAGCAAGGATAAATGTTGGAGCATAAGCAACAATTCTGACACTAAATATCCCAAAACATTGCAGGATTTTTGTAAGCCTCCTTAAAGCAAATGAACAAGACTAAAGTGCTACATATGATGGAATTATACTATGGTCTTTAGTTCCCCTTATCAGTAAAACTATCATAAACTTTTATGACTGTGTACCTTTAAAAAACTCTGGGATACTTAGTGAATTGGTAAAGTTTAGGATAATAATGTTTGACCTAAATTTTGTTTTATGTTTGAATTATCTATAAATTTATATCATTCCCATTTATAAAATATGATTAGAGGCAGTTTGTTGTTTTAAGTTTTTAAAGCACTAAGTTCATTTACACGTGGTTCAATTGCTCATTTTTCCTCTAGCATTTTTATTTTGAAAAATTTCAAACCTACAGAAAACTTGCAAGAATGCCACAGTGAACACTCTTATGCCTGTTGTCACCAGTTGTATTTTATAACATGTGCTTTATTGCTCTATTTTTTCTAAAACATTTGTGAGTTAGCTGTGGTCATGACACTTTCCCCTTAATTCAGCATTTATACCCTAAGAACTAGAACATTCTTTCACATAACCACAATTAAGTTATAAAACTCAGCATCAATAGTATGTAATTATGTAATATATAATCCCTATTTAAATTTACAATAAAGAATTACATAGCTGTTTATTTCCCACTCTTGAAGCCAATGAAAGGTTACCCTTTACATTTAATTGGTCATGTTAAATGTTATTGCAAAAATATAATATGTATATATGTATTTTTGTGATCATTTGACATTTTTCTAAAGGAATAAATATATTTATATCAAAATTTCCATGTTTAATTGAATACCCATAACATATTTTTTCATAAAATTGAGGTAAAAATCAACTCTATAGAATTTTTCTTTGATATATAAACACATACACATTTTTTCCCACTGAAATGAGCATGTTTGGACATTTTTGGTATGTTTTATATACTAAAATTGGCTGGAGATATAAACTCGAAACTTGGCAGGATTGTAAGAAAATAAAGCCAGAGTTAGAAGAGACACTCTTAAGATTTAAATGACATAAACGATTAGAATTATGAATAGGCAAAAATGAAATAGAACATTGTCTGCCTTTAAGGTCATCCTTACCAGTCATCGACTCTGATTGGGTGGCCTGGACACAAGATGAAGTAACAGGACTTAATGTATCATGCAAATCAATCCAACGTTTATGAGCAAAACAAATCAAGCAGTTCCAAAGTAAAGAATCCTGTGGTGATTTTAATTTGGCTGTGGTTCACATTTCTGTTCCTGTTTTCATAGATACGTACAAGGGAAAGTTGGTCTTTCCCTTGGCCTTCCTCCCATAGCATCTCTGGCTCCCCTTGGAATTGCTATCCTGTGTTCACTATGGCCCTCCAAATCCACTGTCTTTCTTTTGAATGTGCAAACAAAGATGGGGGCTCTGAACACATGTCAGAGAATGAAGAAGTCCACCCTTCTTCCTTCCTGGCTAGCCTGAGGTAATTTGTTTTAACATAGGACATTTCCCAACCCAAAGGATTTATTCACAATGACCCAAGGGAAACAAATCAGGTCCAGGCCACTAACTTATACTACACATTATCAAGTGCAAAAATAAAATTTACTCTACCCTAGCTTCACTTGAAACGCCCAAGTTTAAGTTTTCCCAATTTACTTCTAAGTATGCATAGTTTGGATTAATATCTCATTTTCACATGTGCGGATCAATCTGCATGTCTACATCGCAGAGAGACACATGTACATACTTCTTGAATGCAATGAATGCAACTTGAGCGTAATGAATTAAATGTTTTCAAGGATTTTTGCCCTGAGCTTGGAGACTTTCCTGACCAGATGTTGATTTTCATCCTTTGAAGTTGCCATTATAACAAACATCTTTCCTTGTTTCATTAAAATCAAGGCATATAGAAATTTAAAAGTTTATGTGATAAAAAACTAAGCACTCCCCTTTTTCTGGCCCTTGGGATAATAACTCTCTCTTGCCTTATAATTTATTTTTAATTAACTACATGAATTGAGAACAGAATGCACTGAAGACAGATCCTGGCTCTACCACTTTCTAGCAATATAATGCTGGTGGAAATTATTCTGTCTTGAAATAGCTTCATTTTCTTATCTGTACAATGGGAATAAACTGCATATGTCAAATGATAATCAAAGAAGTAAATGAAATAATACTATGACATACCAACAGAGTATAAGTGACCAATAAAAGGTAGGGGTTATTAAAGTCATTTTTATATTGTTTTTTCACTATTAAATTACTGTGTTATAAAAATAAGACTCAAGATTTGATCCCAGTACAAAAAATTACTCAAGTTTTCATCCTGACTAGATAATATAAATTACAATGAGGACAGTTTATGTACATAAAAGGAGGGCTGATGACACAGAAATCTAAAGGGGCAGTAAACCCTGTTTGCAAACAAGGATTCAACTAGACAGAAATACAGAAAATACCCAATAGAAATCAGTTACTCTTGTAAAGTGCTGAACTCAGTTAAGGAGGGTGGGCTTTTATGGCATGTGTGCTCACTGTTAGTCCTATTCACCCTTCCCCTTTCTGCAGCTTATTAGTATGATAATTCTCTTATGGTGGGGCAATCCCTTAAAATCTGCAGCTTCCCTTGATTTGAAAAAAAGAAAAAATAAATAAACCTAACAGTTTCAGATTGTTTTGGATTATTTTTTTTCTCATTGAATTTATTGGTACATTTTAGGTATACAGTACAGTTACATTTATCACTGGGGTCTTGTACCTTTACATGACAGGTCTTGGTTCTCATTTTTTCCCCTTGTCCCTGCCCTCCCTTCACCCCCTCCTCTTTCCTATTTATCAAAGAAGTAAATGAAATAATACTATGACATACCAACAGAGTATAAGTGACCAATAAAAGGTAGGGGTTATTAAAGTCATTTTTATATTGTTTTTTCACTATTAAATTACTGTGTTATAAAAATAAGACTCAAGATTTGATCCCAGTACAAAAAATTACTCAAGTTTTCATCCTGACTAGATAATATAAATTACAATGAGGACAGTTTATGTACATAAAAGGAGGGCTGATGACACAGAAATCTAAAGGGGCAGTAAACCCTGTTTGCAAACAAGGATTCAACTAGACAGAAATACAGAAAATACCCAATAGAAATCAGTTACTCTTGTAAAGTGCTGAACTCAGTTAAGGAGGGTGGGCTTTTATGGCATGTGTGCTCACTGTTAGTCCTATTCACCCTTCCCCTTTCTGCAGCTTATTAGTATGATAATTCTCTTATGGTGGGGCAATCCCTTAAAATCTGCAGCTTCCCTTGATTTGAAAAAAAGAAAAAATAAATAAACCTAACAGTTTCAGATTGTTTTGGATTATTTTTTTTCTCATTGAATTTATTGGTACATTTTAGGTATACAGTACAGTTACATTTATCACTGGGGTCTTGTACCTTTACATGACAGGTCTTGGTTCTCATTTTTTCCCCTTGTCCCTGCCCTCCCTTCACCCCCTCCTCCCTTTCCTATTTACAAGCACTTTATTTCCATTGTTTCATTTCCTCAGATAGAAAGGCTATCACTACTGACCCTACAGAAAGTCTTACAATTCAACATACTGATGGCAACCATAAAGTCATATTTACTTGAATGTAGTAATTCTGTATAATTAAGAAATATATAATTATGAATATTTGAAAACAGATTGCATAAGTTACATGAAAAAGGCATATTTGAAGGAATATGCAATAGTGCCAAGTTTGACTCAAGAAGAAAGAGACAACTGAAAATTGATTTACATGAAGAAAGTAAAAATTGAGCTGGTAAGTAAACATTTCAAAAAGAGCAGCCAAGCAAAGTGGTATTCTCTTTCACAAATTTAATTACCTCAGTGACTCTGGGGAAGATGGCACATTGGTGTTTTGGTGGGGAAGATGGAGGTGGTTGCATTCATCATCCGACGCAGAGTTCACAAACTGAAGCAAAATTTTGCCCAATGCTTTTGTGTTTGTGGATGGAATTGTTTATAAACAAGCATTTGTGAACTGAGGTGTTACTGTAACAGCTGTGTTCATTGGTAGATTCTCTCCATTCATCGCTTTTACCTAAACTCAAAAAAGAGTGGAAGACATAACACTATAAAACTATGCTGCTGATATTATCCTGCTACTGAAACCAAAGATATCCAAAGAAAACAAAATTATTAATCAATTGTTTTGTTAGCACTGTGCAGACATAACCTTTTTGGGTAAAACATCAGCAATCTAAACCCATCCATGTACAAAATGGATCAAACACCTTGGTCAAGTGGAATTTAATGCAGGAATACAAGTTCGATTCATTTCACTAGATGCAATTAAGGTAATAAATCTCATTGATTGGAAAAAGGACAACATTTTTTAAAAAAATTAAACACCCATTCTAGAAGAAAAGTTCCAACCAACTAGGCAAAGAAGAATTTCTTTAGCCAGAAATGGTGACTACAACAAAACAGATGAAACACCAAAAAGTCCTCAAAACCTGTTAAGTACTATGATGATGAAAGCTGATGGCTTCTATCCTAAGAACAAACAAAGATGCTTCATTTCTATTTCTATTCAATATTATTCTGGAGGTTCTGGATCACATAAGAAGGAAGACAGGATGAAAGAGATAAGAGACAAAAAGATGGGAAAGGGAGAAGTCAAAGTGACTTATTTCACATATAACAGGATCTGGTATACAGAACATCCTGGCCTAGGGAATTGACCAACAAGATGTAGTAAAACTAGAATATGAATAATAAGATAGTATGGCACAAATTCAATACATTATAATATATATAGATATAGATACCATGTTTATTTTTATATATTAGCAATGAACTTGGCAAAAGTGAAATTAAGTAAAAAAATTGTGTTCACCATAGTACAAAACAACAAAACGTAAGTAAAATGAACAAAATATGTAAGCCTCGCATATAGAAAACTACAACTTTGCTCAGAAATATTTAAAAATATCACTAAATGGAGAGGTGTTCTGTATTTGTGGACCGGAGGACAATATTCTCTTTGTGTTAAGAGCAAAATAAAAGATAACGGGAAGGAGGAAATCAGAACTGCTGCAAAGGGGAAGGGGATCAAGAAATGAAAGGAAAGGGAAAGAAGGGTGGAAGGGGATGAAAAAGGAATCGAGATGCATTAATGCATATTAGCTTCCTACAAAGAATGAAATCATCATGTACTACAGATATTAAAAGGAAGGATGACAATATTCTTAAGATGGAAATTCTCCAAATCAACCCATGGTTTCAACAGAATGTCAGGTAAAACCCTAGGGAGCACTTTTTTTTTTTTTTTTTTGTCAGAAATAGGAAAATTTTTTTAATAAA
>NW_022900943.1:9719793-9788086 GCF_012274545.1 Fukomys damarensis | reverse complement strand
TTTTTTTTTTTTTTTTTTTGGCAGAAATAGGAACATTTTTCTTGAATACAAAGCATTTAAAGGGAGCTGAAAAATGTTTTTAAAAGAGCATAATGCATGATTCAATTTATTTTCAATGACCTTTCTAGAAAGGGCATTTTATAGAGACAGAAAACACCTAAGTGGTTATGTGTACCAGAGGAACTGACTGAAAACAAGACCGTCTAGGGTGTAGAAACTGGAGTGAACGGTACACTTATAATGGTGGCGTATACGGCATTATGGGGTAGATATAAAATATATCTCCCAAATTCACACATATTCAGAAGTAAGGCTTTACAAGATGAATAGATCATGAGGGCTGTAACCACATCAGTAGATTAATCCATTTGGTGACACAATTTGCTGGCATTGTTCAGACGTCATAGAAATTTAGGAGGTAGGACATAGTTGAAGGGAGTCGATCATGGAGAGGTGACCTTGAAGATCATATCTGTCCCTGATCCCTTCCTTCCTGCTTTTCTCACCCTCTCTGCTTCTGGGCTACTACGAGGTGAGAAGCTTTCCTCCGCCAAGCCCTCTGCTGTGATGTCGTGCCTCATCTCGAGCCCAGAGAGCCTGGAGACAGCCCACCATGCACTGACACCTCTGAAAGTGTGAGCCCAAATAAGCCTTTCCTTGCAAGTTGTTTCTCTAAGTATTTGGTCACAGCTAAGAAAAGCTGACGAACACACACTGTATGCAAATTATGCCCTAATAATGCTACTGAAATAAAAGAAAATATTTCATTAATGATAAAAAGGATTAGCTAAAGCAATATATAACTTCTTAATAGTTTATGACTTAATTAAATACAATGAGAATTGATTGTGGAATTAGTGATGTGAGTTTAACTCTGTCCTGATGAATTTCTGTGGAATCGGGGCCAAGTCACCATGATTAATGCTCAGTTTCCTAACTGATAAAAACAGAGATATTAATACAAATGTCCCTATTTGAAGTCACTGTTATACAGCTCCTGGGAAATGTGAAAGTGACATGTAAGGCACGAAACCCTACACAGATGTTAATGAAAATGCTGCTGCTGCCTATTGAGCTGTCGGTTTTGAGCTGTCTGTTTTGTTCTTGAACTTGAATCCACTGAGATTTCACAGTCCACCATTTCTAAAAGCCTAATGCGATCACCTTGGAAATGTACTTTCCTCTTCTTCAAAAGAAATAATTTAGAACTTAAAGAAAAAAAAACACAAAACCTTAGGAACATGATTTGATCATTAAACAACACACGTAGTACAACTTCACCATGCATGTGGTTGGAAATAACTGGCAAGAAGATAGAAAGGAAAATACCATGTATTTGTATGTTTTTAAAAGATAAGATGTATTTCTTGCCTTTCGAGCCATTGCTAGTCTTAGAATTCACACTTGCAACACACCGCTGATGGCATCCCTGTGGATGTTCACAAATACATCAAAGGTAAAAAACCACATGCAAAAATAAACAGAGCATTTTGCAACATCCATTTGTTTATACAAAATCTCAAAAATCAAAGGAAGTACATTACTTACACACGAGAGGTTCTGAGTCTGCATACATTTGGTGCGTCTCATATTTTCCTTTAATTGAAATGAATAAGTATTTTCATGAATGCCTTCTATTTAATTGTTCTAGTTGGTAAGCTTCTACCCAAAATTTAGAAATGTGTTTAGCAAGAATGAGTTTCTCAGTAAGGTATATTTTCCCTCTCCCATTCCTCATCTTTTCCCTTTCCTTCCCTTGACTCCCAGATCAAGAAAGTCTAGAAAATGTAAAAAAAAAAAAAAATCATTGTTATAAATGTTCTACAAATAAATGTACACAGATCAGGGGGTAGGAGAGAGAGGACCTGGAAGCTAGAAGGACATCATGGTTTGGCCTACTTTTGGATCTAGAAAGACATGGACAGAACCCTAACCCTTTGAGGTATTACCAGCTTCTTCATTCATTCAAGACATTTATTAAGAACCAACTTCATGATAGCTCTCTACAAGATTCTGCAAAAGCAATGGTGAATAAAAAGATTTATGGTGCTCCTACTCTCAGAGAGGAGTCACTTTAGTCAGGAATCCAGATATTCGTTAGATAATTGGACTAATGAATATGAACTATAACTGAAAGTAAATACTCTGAAGAAAACAAGCGTACGTTATATAGTAGCATTCCCAGGCACTTGACTTTTTCTTTTTTGGTACTATGGATCGAACTCAAGTCCTTGTACTTGTGAGGCAGGTGATGCTAAATCCCTGGCCCTAGACATCTACAACAGATCACTTATAATGCCTTTCTTGTCCATATCACAAGTATATTTTCAATAATACTGATATAATATTAACAACTACTCTTTTTCTTCTCTTTGACAAGAAAGAATAGTTTAAGTTTGAAGGTGTTACTCAAAGTAAGCAAAACCACTTTGTACAAACTAAAATCTCTTCTCACCAAACAAAAATATTACATGCTGCTGTTTTGCCACTTGAACTTTTAAATAGAAATTTGCAAAAAAACTGTCCAAGTTGTCACAAAAGATTGTAAAAATGAATCAGTCCAAAGGAATGGCTTCTTTCATTGACAATCACCGTGCTGCCGTCACTGCTTGCTTGGGACTTGCTTTCGAGCTTCAGAGATAGGTGATGTGATTGGTCCAGAAGCAGGTAGCTCAGTCCAGGTCAGCGGCTGACGCTGTAACTGGGAGTTCTCCAAGCGGACTTCCAGGTAGGATGCAACGCTTAGAGAAGAATGCTTTCAAAACACGAATTCAAGGTGCATGTGCATGTAAAACACAAAAGTAACTACATCTATTATTCAGAACATCTATAAATAAAAGATGTGTTCATAAAAAGCACATGATTTGTTTCCTTTTTGTAGTTTTTATTAGTATGTATTTGTGGTACGTAATAATTACATTTACCTTGGAGAACTGGTACATGGGACACTTTCATCAGTTTTACTTCCTCTCCTTCCTCCGTCCCGAGATCCCCTTCTTATCTTCTCAAAGTCTGCCTCCCTGTTTCTTGTGATCTTTGTTTTGCTCTTCAAATTATTCATATTTTCAGTTTCTCATAACAGAAACCACACAATTTTTCACCTTTGGTGTCTGATTTTTTTCCATTAGCATTTATCTTCTTACAAATGACTCAAATTTATCCCTTTTTATTCCCGACTAGCATTCCACTGTGTAGATAGACCTCATTTTGTTTATTCATCTGTTGGTGGATCTATAGGTCACTTTTAAGATTCAGCTATGAAGAGTTGTGCTCCATTAACTATGAATATGAATGTATCACTGTAATATGATGTCTTAACTTTTGGGAAGATACCCAAAAATGTGTTTAGAACTGGTGATGCTTCATGGTTAGGGCTAGGTACTAATAAGAAGCAGACAAACATGTAGTAGGTTTTGTTACTGTTTTTAAATCTTCTGCAGACATTGCATTCTTTTATAGCTTACACTCTAGCAGACTCTTTCTGCCCTCTTCTCCTGGGTTCATCACAAGTGCAACAGGAGCATACAAATAACTGTGGGAACTGAATCACAAAGTATGTACCAGATCCTTTTGAAAACATACATTTGAGGAACTGTAAAATAGCCAGTGTGGTCAGTGTTAGAAAAAGAAAAGCAAAGCATTTTGGAGAAATACATACAGGGAACTATGTGGATCCTCACAGACCATATTTAAGATCTTTACCCTAAAAACAATAGGGAGACTGAAAGTTCTGCGGTGGGGAAAGTGATGTTGGTGATAATGAGGTATCATAACCAAATCGGTATTTTGAAAAATCTACTCTACTTAGCCAAAAAACAGATTGGATGGAAGTAGGCTAGTGTCAGTGACGGTCAGAGATGCTCCAACACTAATGTATGCAAAAGACAAGACTGTGGACTTAAAGGGAGGTGATTCATGATCATGACTGGAGACATGCACCGGAAGTAAGGCCAAGAGTGATTGCAATACAGAAGGTACAGGAATCACGCTTCTCCAGAGAAACAGCCAATAGGGTTTGTGTCATCATATATACAGATATAGATACTGGTTTATTAAAAGCAGCTGGCTGACATAATTACAGGAGTCAATAAACCCCAAGGTGTGCAGCAGGCAAGTGGGGGACCAGGGGAGCCAATGGCACAGCTCTCTAACTAAAATGCCATCACGTGTGAGACTAACATGAGCTGAGGTGTCTCTGAGTTCAATGGCAAGAAAAAGTTGATGCTCTGGCTCAAGGCGACCAAACATGAGGTCACTCTTAGATAGTGGAGAGGCCTTTTGTTGGAGTTGGGCCTTTAACCGACTGGAGAAGCCCACTCAGAAGGAGAGTGGACTCCACTGTCAGCCTCTGTAAGTTCAAATGGGCCACCCGAAACAGCCTCCCAGACACTCCCAGAGGAGCGCGTCCCTGCGTCTCTGGAAATGTGACCATGGCACAGTGTAATAAACATCCAGTCATCGCCCTGGACAGAGAGGCAAGGGGAAAGAAGGGATTTGAGAAGAACTCTGTACAATATTGCTAGCTTGGACAGTGCAATGTTGGGTTACAGGGTTTCACTTAGCTTAAGAGTACTAAAAGAAAGAATACCAGGCTTTAGGTCAAAGGTTAGAAATTTTATCCTGAGCTTTCTGAGTTTGTAATGACTTCTTGACAGCGAAATGGATTTCTCAATAGAGTTTTTAACTCCGATGGTAGAGGAAGTTCATTTAGGTAGACTAATGTGGGAGTAAGCCGTAAGTAGACATCAATTAAAGCCATCAAAAAAGGTAGAAAAGGAATGAGGAAAAGGGTTGGTGTAGAGGAGAGAATCCCAAAGCAAATCCTGAGCCATGATGAGGATGTTTGATGGCCAGGTCAGACGTCTTCGCAGGAAAGTCTGAGCACCCCAGCTGGAGAAGGGGCGGATGTGTTAGATGTGTTACGGAGAAGGGCAGACAGTAGGGCGCAGGGCGGGGTGGGAAGCTCCTGGCCCAGAAGGAGAGGGGAGTGCAGCGCAGCAGGGTCAGTGCAGGCAGAAGGGGCAGAGGGGAGCCGGGCTGAGGAGAGAGAGCTTCAGGAAGGCGTGCCTGAGACAGAGAGCAGAGAAACAGGGCTGCAGATTACGGATTCTTCTCAGTGATGTAGGGAGAAAATTACCCTTCCTTACGGGACCCAGCAGAATCAACTACCTAATATGATCAGAAGGCAGCAAGGCACCTCACACGGGGTTCAGGAACTAGGAGAGGAAGAACACACTCTCCGGAAAGCCATTCACTATGCATGACTTTACTATTTTTTTATTCATTTGGGAACAATCTATTAAATGTAATGAATTACAATAAATGTTTATATACACAGATACTTGCCCAAAATGATGAAACTATTCTTGTAAAATCTCCTGTGATATCAAATATCCAAAGTAGACTGTACGCATAAACCGCAGGGTTCAGGCAACTTCTTAATATAATCAGGTTCTTTGATGAGGGTTCATGGATAACTGTTTCTCTTTCTCTGCATAAAGAACCCACTGGTTTTTGTTTTAGAGGCAATGGGAATCATGTAACTGATTTTTTTTAACTTATGGGCAAGAAAGCACACAAGGCCAACCTGCTGTCTACTTTTAATACCCAGAAAAAGGAATTTTAGAGCATTTGTTTGTCTACCTCCCTCATTCCTGATTTCTTTTTATTCTTCTCACTTTTATTTTTCATCACCTCAATTTTCATAGTCAATCTAGAAAAATCTTGTCCTGGCCCATGTGTTTTTAATACAGTCTAATTTTTCTGAATATAACAGG
This sequence comes from Fukomys damarensis, assembly GCF_012274545.1. Classification (NCBI taxonomy): domain Eukaryota; kingdom Metazoa; phylum Chordata; class Mammalia; order Rodentia; family Bathyergidae; genus Fukomys; species Fukomys damarensis. Next base: position 9,782,309 of record NW_022900943.1, on the reverse strand, counting down.
GTAAATGGAAGGAATTGTATGGGACGGAGGCACCTATAAATGTGTTGCTTTGCTTTATTCCAGCACCTGTGGGAAGGGGACACTTGGCAGGATGGCACGATGCAGGTTTCAGGGTTCCTTGGTAGAGATCATTCGAAGGGACTGGAGAAAGGAACTTGCAGCTTTTCTTTAAAGGTTGAATTGGCAAGCATGCATGTGTGTGTGTGTGCAAGCTCCTGCCACAGATGTGTAATTGTTAAATAAGCTTTTCTTTTTGTGGAGAGGAGGTGATTTTAATGAGTAAGGGACATTAAAAGGGAATTTGGGGCCTCTCAGAATCAACAGCATCACAACAAGTTTTCAATTACCGGGACATCTGTGGGGAATACAGGGGACTTTGTACTCCAAGTCAGCTGCTAATCACACTCACCTGCCCAAGCAGCCGACAGCCCCTGTGCTGGGAGAGGTTGCCTATTTCCTCCACGCTCAGTCACCCTGCATTAAGTGGCCACCTGGGTACTATGTGCGTGGGCACCTACTGACCTGCCCGGTCTAACAAAACGCGCTGAAATCAAACTCCTAGAATAGACAGAAAGCAGATCCTCCCTGGGTCTAGAATGGGAAACAGAAAAGCAAGAGAAAAAAAACCAAAACCTAAGACTGGAAGTACACAGTGAATTTTCAGGGACTCTTTGTTGGTATGTTCTACTGTTCTTTGAAGAGGGGATTTAAGGAATTTTTATCCCGGGGTGGGTGTGTGTGGGGTTATATCCTTTTCACTCAGAACAATAGCATTTAAATAGATCCGATCAGATAACAAGCCTGACCTGTAGAGGGTGATACTGAGCAGCTTTGAACATACATATGTGAATAATTATATGTGTACTTTATATAATATGTAATATATGTAAAATTTATATGCATTTATTATGCTTGTAGTTATACCCTTTCCTCCTATGAATGTGTACAAATTACTTTCCCTAAAACATACAATTATGCTTAATTAGATGCCAGTTGTTGGGAAGGCATATAATACATTTCCTATATCGCAAAGATAATAAGCAAAGCATAGCACAGTATAATGGGCCAAATTTTCTCTAATTTCATGGACTGTATTACTATGGCCATTTGTTTTTTGCACTGACTGTTATTTTTTTGTTTGATTATAGTTCGTTCGTTCTTTCTTTCCCTCTATCTTTTTTCCTCTCTTTTTCTGTTCTTTTTCCCTTTTAAATCAGGGATAGCTTATTGATAAAAAGTTTATCCAAACAAAACAAAACAGCCCAATATGCTACAGGGAACAAAATTTACATCTGAGGTTTTCGAACATGGCGCATGCGCACATTTTTTGTCCCTCATGTTCCTCCTATAGCGTAGGATGAGAGCGGCACTCTGGGGAATGAAGGGGAAGAAGAGATTTCAGGCTGATTTACCTACACTCCTTTGCCAACCCCGTCTGATAACTGTCTGCTTCTCTGGTTTGCTTTGCTTGCTGAGATACACACTGGCTGTGCTCAAGTTTTCATTCTGGAAAACAGGCTTCATAAGGCCTTCAGTAACAAGGGCATTATCCGCACTTAGGCTTTATGTCCAACACAAACAACTTGCTTTCCCCAAATTTTCGTGAATAGATGACCATCTTGGGTAAAAATCACACATACGGTGTTTTATAATAATGTGCCTATTTAATGCTGATAAGACAATATTTTCCATTAAATATTAAGAAAGCAACATATTTGAAATTGAGAACAATATTGAAAATATCTAATTTGGTCATATTTCTGTAGTTTCATCAAAACTATTAATAAGCAAACCCTTTCCTTCCTCAGCACTCAAACAATCGATCCCCTATAGCAAGAAGGTACTCAAACATGCTACAGCAGAGTCTCCAACTCCCCAGAACCCCTGTTTTCTGACGGAACTGATCGGTAAGGAGGTCTCCAGGGCATCTATTAATCACTGTCGATTTTGACTAAATGGAGGTTCTGAACGGCCTGTTGCCAAAGGAAACTAGAGAACCTGTGAAAACAAAGTCTCTTGTTTTCCTTCCCTGAAATATCTACCAGTTAAAGCTCTAAAGAGCTGTAAGAGAAAGGAGAAGGGAGACCAATCTAAATAAATAAATCTATAGATTCATCAGCTGAAATATTATTTTATAAGCACTAGTAACACCAACTGTGACCTTTTAGAACAATGAAAAAGAAAGTGACGGAAGAAAATTAACTTGTAATTATTTCACATGACAATAAATAGCTTTCACTAGTACATAACAGCATGGATTATGTTTACCTATGTACAGTTCTCCAACTGTCACATAATACTGGCATCAGCCAAAAGTCTTTGAAAAAGTCAGTATCCACTTTGAAAGTGAGGGCAAGATCTCTGCTAACAGAAACATAATTTTGATTGTTGCGTAGTGCTTTTAACTACAGCTACTTGGCACTGTTAATGGTTTTCCACACCGAGCTATCCAGATGTTAAGTTTTACATTCTATTTACCAGAAAAGGGGTTAAATTTTTTGCTGAATTTAGGGCCTAAGAATAAGGAGCTTTAAACTAGGAATAAGCTGTAAATGCAGAAATATTGCTCTTAATATTCACGTGATGGCAGTAACACCTTCTGCTGTTCACTCTACTCCTTGTTTACATCTCCCTCCTAAAGAAGCAGCATGGTGTCCCGTTCTCAAAGTGGACTCCGGACACTTAGCTGCATGTCTGGATACCACTTTTTCAGCTGCAGTAATAGGTGGAGGTAGTGAAAGTCTAATGGTTTGTCCTGGAATTTTGTGGGCTTTGAGCACAGCGACTGTGGTCTATCTCTGTGCTTGAACGGGAGAGGCATTTGGTTTCCACTTTGTGCAGAGCGAAAAGAAATCCTGCCAGAGTCCTAGAGTGAGGTTGGGATGAGAAACCACGAGGACTACACAGAGAAAGGACCTGACTTTGGATCTCCAAACCACTTTTCAGCTCCTTGCATGGCGCCTCTGAGAGCCTTGCTGTATTTCCTACAGTTTTCTGTCCTGAGATACACTTGGTTGTTTTGAAGAAATCCCGTTTTGTTTTGTTTTTTTTCATACTGAGGCGAATTACGTATGTTTGTGTCAGCTGCATCCAGTGATCCATCTTAAGATACTGAAGATGTCTGAAATCAAAACCAACTTATTTTGCATTTCACTTACTATTCATTTAACTTACTTTAACTTTTACATATCTGTTGTGGTTTTCAGAGGAAATGTTCCCTCAAGTGCTCTCTAAATGCAGTGTTTAGATAGGAAACATTCTCCTGTTGAAGGCTTGCTGCTGATGAGCTTTGGTGAAGTGATTTGTTCTTTAGGGCACTGACCTCAAGGCGGAACAATCCACGATGAGGCCGTGACCTGATGCATTACTGGGATTTGGAAACAGGAAGGAGCCTGGTTGAAGAGAGCGGAACGTGGGGCTTGAGGATGGGCACTATCCCTGGTCCCCAGACCTTCATCTCGGGCCCAGGTTCTTTCCGTCTCTCAGCTTTCCTCTTCCACACCCTCTACCTCCCTGTCTCTGCCTTGTTACAGGCCAAAAAGCAATGGAGCCCGTGACCATGGGTTGAATCCTCTGAAACCATAAACCAACATAATCTTTCCTCCTTTGTTAATCTGAGATATGTGGTCACAGTGACCAAAAAGTGACTAACAAAATACTCATAGTAGCTATATTTCTGCAGACAAAAATTACTTTGTTAGTCATTGTTTAGTTGTGGATTCTACATGCAAAGGTATATTTTGCAGGTCATATGGTGGAAATCTAACAGCAGACCTCTTTTTGTCACCACAGAATAGACTAACCCTATTCACCTCCGTGTATGTGTGCATGTGTGTGTGTGCGCATGTGTGTGTATAAATAAGTGTGCATGCGTGTGCAGGGGGAGAGTGGTGGTATTGTGTTCATTGAGAAAAAAAAGAAAGCAGTTGGAGGAAGGAATGGGGTTGGTCTTTCAGAAAATACTCAGCCTAGGTTTACCTTTTGTGTCTTAAACCATGAAAGTCTAAAGAATTTCCATTGGAGCTGGGCATGGTGGTGCACACCTGTAATCTGGGAGGCTGAGAAAGGAGGATCACAGTGAGTTCAAGGCCAGCTTGAATTACATAGCGAGAACTTGTCTCGGAAAAACAAAAAAACCAAACATTTTTACTGTAATCTCTGAAGCCAACATTGTCACACTAGGCAAGAATTATTCAGCTTCAAATAGGAACAAAATATTAAATATACTAGAAACATAGATACTTGATTTTATTTCAGGCTCCGATTCTCTGATACAGCTGACCTTACACACACACACACACACACACACACACACACACACACACACACGGTAATCCTTCACCAGTGAGTGCCAGGTATATCTCCCTATGAGGCTTGAGAGGTTATCACTACCTCTTCCTGGTCTGATAGAATCCGAGCATGCAGGTGTAGATTCATTGCCCTGTATTTTTATTTATTTTTAATTTTTTAAAATGTTAAGTATTTTTTATTTTAATTTTAAAAATTATTTATTTACTTATTTATTTGGTACCAGGGATCGAACTAAGGTCCTTGTGCTTGTGAGGCAGGCAGTGGAATCACTGAACTAAATCCCTGACCTGCCTTGTATTTTTAAATAGCCATCTCTTGAACTTTTGATAAGATATATCCAGTGTGGTCCTTGGAGCCATTCTTTTATGTATTTAGTGTATCAGCCTTAGTAAATTTAACTACATAGTCCAGGACAAAGGGGAATGGAAAAGAGTGAGATGTGGATATAACCCAAAAGATGTCACACTCAGAACAGTAAAAGTGGAAGCTTGCCACAGACCAAGAGAGATACAAAGCCGATTTTCCACCACTGGGAACTTACTGTGCCAGGGAGAGGGGATTAGGGCTTCCCATCAGATTTGTACTGTTACCCGGCAGATAACTCACGTGTCATTTACTGTTTTCAAATCTGATTTAATACCTATTCCAAAGTGTGTATTCTGTGCTACTATATTTTTTCTTAGCTAATTCTCTTGTCTTTGTTTTCTTTATGAAGTCCAGTGTTAACATCTGGTTTTGTTATTGTTACAAAATGTTTCAAAAATGGGTGGCCTCAATCACTTTTACCAGTTGCAAGGCTTTTCGAAGAGACTGACCCATGGTGCGTTCCTTACACAATCATTCCTCAAAAAGTCATATTCATTTTTATGCTTTTACCTTATACACAGACATACACATTCACAATCAAATCAAACACATCACTACTTCCTGTTTGTGCCATTTACTTTGGATGAATACGAAAATAGAAAGGTTGCCATGGAAGTTAAAAAGTTCAACAATAGTTAAAATAGCATTCAGGGTTCTACATAGCACTCATGTATTACCTTTGCTATGTACCTGAATAAATACCCAGTCAGGGCTCGGAGAGTCAAGGATGAGAGCCTAATTTAGAAGGATCACTTTTGTGGAGGTAAGTTCTCCATAATCTCTTATTTTTAGAAATTCTGGAGAGCCACTTCAAAATAACAACATAGCTTAACCGTTGCGAGTGTGTCTGAGACAGTCACGAAACACCAGCACATTCTCCAGGTGTTGTCAGGTTTTTGGTGTCTACTCACAGACACACGGTATCTGATGAGGGATAATCAATGCAGGGCGCTGTGGCTCTGTGTCCCAGATGGAAGACACACACCTCTCCTGTGGTTACTTTGAAATAACGTAGTGAATCACTGGTGATTTTTGTTTTGAAGCTGGGTTTTGCTGTGTAGTGTAGGCTCCTGAACTCACTATGTAGCCCAGACCGGCTTTAAACTTACAGCGATCCTCCTGCCTCAGCCTCCTGAGCACTGGGATGACAGGTGTGCACCTCCATGCCCAGCTCGGGGGTGACTTAAATCATGGGCTTTTAAGCATTGTAAAAATCGAGAGATGCAGTTTATACTGGAGTCCTCTGAATATTTTAATTAAAAAATCCTTTAAACTGCATCAGATGCTTTTCCTTAGCTAAAAGCCTGAACTGCTTGCAAGCCATTATCATTTACAAAAAGAAGACAGTCATTTTCTAAATTTGGAGCCGAAGAAATATTTTAATTTTATTATTATGTCTACTATTTGTCTTCATAAGGCACCATCCCAGGGGCCTGAGATCCTATTACACCCAGCGCTCTCACAGCGCTCGGAGGATTTAGTGCCTCTGAGGTAGGAGTTCCTTAACTAAGTCCACAGCCTGCAAAACGATCATCGTGAGTGAGCTATCAACCCAAAACAAATCTAATATTTCACTAATACAAAATAATGTTCTTAATTCCCCCTCCCCTCCCAAGAAGCGCTGTTTCAATCTGGTATTTTGTAACGCTTCAAAGGTGCTCAGCTTTCTGCTTGGTGCAAGGGTTAGGAAACAAATACATACAAAATCTCGTTCTTCATGGGGTGGAAAGAGGAGCCACGCCCCGGAGACTTGGCACTTCGCATCAGTTTTTTGAATTTAAGTTTGGTTTGAGAGGCAAATGCACTTCTTGTACCGAACAGGATATGAAAGTGAGACCTGAATGTTGACCCTGGGCTCTTGCCTTCCCTTCTCACACCTCTCCTCCCTCGACATTCGGGTGCACTGAATGTTTCCGTCCCCAGCGTAGGTCTCGGTATTTCCCCGCCTCCCTGCTCCCACCTGCAGGACTTTTCTCATCGGTGGAGGGAAGCTGTAAAGCAGTTCTCTGCTTTGCCATCTCCACCCCCACCCGTTCTGGCAACTCAACAGGGCCTGGGTGAGTCAGCCAGGCAGATGTGAATTAGGGTGCAACCTATATTTGTCGGACTGTTTTGGTGATGCACTGCTCTTGAAATGAGGCGGTGTTCAGCATTCCTGAAATCTCACAAGGCTGGTTCCTTGGAATGGGCCTAGGGAGCCGTTCTTCGTGACAAGGTTGCTACGCATTTACGTTGTTCGAGACCACCGTGAACAGGCACACCACGACTTGTTGGCTCCCCTGGGTTTTATTCCTAAATATATTTTAATGCTGTTTACTCTCTGCCTCTCTTTCAGCTGAGGGTCTGAGGTCCAGGGGAGAAGTGACTTGTTCAAAGCCACAGAACAAGGTAGTAGCTACATTTGGACGGGCTCCTAATAACACAGAGAGGAGGCAACATCCTAATTTAACAGTGCATCATACGTGTACTACTCTGGACCTCCCCTGTGTAAGGCACACCTTGATATGGGCTGCTCTTTCTCATAAAAGCACTATGATTATGCCGATGATTACTGAACCTTCTGCTTTCCCAGTTTTAAGCCTTTGTTCTGAATGATTTCAGATGGATTATCTGTAGCTTATGTGAGTATATTTTATCATGGAAACCAATAACATGGTCTTTAAGCTCACAAGGAAAGGAATGAATGGAATCAGTTCTCTAATGCATGTGACTGATTTCCCGGGAGCTAATGGATAACCTAGTATGTTTTTAAAAAGCAAATATATAGTACTTTAATGGTTCTAACTGCAGGAGTACCTGGCTCAGAACCACCACCTGGAGAACTGCTTTTTGGTATTTCAGCCAAATCTATTTTTGAGTTTGATGCATTTGACCTCAGAATTTTCCAGGGCAACATAGGCAATAAAAACTTAAGTTGGTAGCATTTTGGCGATCTGTAAGAATAAAAATTGTGATGCAAGCCTACATCTGAACCCTTTGTACCCTTCATGGCAGAAGCTTTGTGAACTAGAGAATCATAAATCCCAAATCTAGGCTGTCTTTCAGCAAATGCTCCACCTACATGGTCTTACATAGGTCTCAGTATTTCATTTTAGGTTGGGAAAGGAAGTGAAGATTGGGCCCAATAGCGCCAAATGGAAAGCGTAAGGAAGGTCAGCATGTGTAGTCCTCTAGCCTCTGGCTCCAGTCTCCATGGAGCCTCTCTCTTACTATCAGGGGTGCAAAGGTCAATACTGAGCTAGTGTTACAAAAAGAAGTGAGAAACGTCTACGCTGGAGCATCTCTTGTTTGGGAAGAGGGTAGGGTACAGAAAGAAGAATTCCAAGATAGGTAGTTGTTTGGTACCAAGATTATTAGGTACCATTTTTTTTCCACTACTGGGGATCAACTTCAGAACCTTGTGCTTGTGAGGTAGGTGGCAGAACCACTGAACTAAATGCCCAGCCCCTGGTACCAAGATTATCAACATGAAAATAATGTACGATTGAGAGAGGACTCAACACCCTAAATTCAGTTCCAATTTGAACTACCCAAATCAGGACCTGAAAACACTAAGTTAAAATGGTGCCTCCCTTTCCTCTGCTCTTACTGAAGTGTAGCTGACAGAAAATTTGTGTGTATTTAAGGCGTTCAGTGTGTTGTTTTGATATATTTATGCCCTAAATAACATTTACCACAATTAAGGCAATTGACATAGGTATCTATTGCCTTGAGCAGTTACCTCCACGGTGTAGAGAACATTAAAAGTCTATCCTCCAAGCATACCATACACTATTATTAACTATAGTTACCATGCTGTGCATTAGATCTCTAGAACACACCTTACCTGCGTAGGTGAAACCTTTTCCCTTTGATTGACATCTTCCTGTCTCCCTTAACCCGCCCTTAGCGCCTGCTATTTACTCTCTGCCTCGAAATTTTTAGTCTAGCTTTCTTAGATCTCTTGGCTCCATGGTGTGACATTTACTTCAGCAGTGTCCAGAGAGGCGTTCATTATTCCAGTGAGTCGGACATCTTATTTTAGGTGACAGAAGTCTTCTTCAAATCAGATGATAGAAGTTGGACAGAAAGAGAACCTCATATAAATTCTGTGCTCCTCAGTCCTTACTGTGGAAGATAAGGATTTAATGTTTGGCGTATGTGGCAACTGTAATCCACTTAGTCTTTGTTATTTTAGGGCTTTAAAAAAAAAAAAGAAAAACAAGGTGTCATTATGTAGTTCAGGCTGGCTATGAACTCATTATGTAGCCTGCTTTGACCTCCAGCTCATGGTGATCTTCCTGCCTCAGCTTCCTGAGAACGAGGATTATAGGTGTGTACTACTACACCCAGCCTCCACTGTCTTTCATAGTTTGTCTCTAAATCAGCCTTGCTTTAGATATTTAGAATATTCAACTACTCACAAGGAATAGAAACAACCACTATAAGACTTGAATGGAAACATTAACTAGATTTGCCTGGGATGATACGTGCATAACCATATGATAAAACTGATAACTTCATTTCACAAGCCTGTTCTACCACTTACTGGTTCAGTTTGGTTGGTAGACCTCAGCTAAAATCAATTTTCATTGCTGGATATTCAAGGGATAAAGGTTTGTATATTAAACATGGGGAAATTCAAAGTGATTTCTTATAAAGAATACACTTTGAATTCCCCATGAATTTAATGGGATGAAAAGTAAATAATAGTGCTGAACATTTTGGACTTTACTTCTGATCCACTCATTTCAACTCATCCAGTATAGATACATTTTTTGGTTTCTTTGTGTTTGATTAGGAGGAAAGAAATAAATTACTTGAATAGATGGTACATTACCAATTTCTGATGGCATATTCTTCTTGTAATATTACAGAATAAACCTGTGTTCTCTCCATTTCATCATAATTCATGGACTATCCAAGGGAAACATTGATTATCTACGTGGTGTTAAACAACATATTCTTTGAAAGTCCCCAAACAATGATAAACAGCGGCTGGAGCATTAATATCATCACCTTTAAAGCAACACATGAGATGTGAAAACATAGCATTAAGCAAGCAATCAGGCAAGTCCAAAAACCTGTGTGGAATCTACATTTTGTCACAGTTTGAATATAATGGAAATGAGCAGAGATCGGGTGTCTGGGTATCTATGACCTGTGCTAAGAAGTGTTGCAGTTCTTCCGGAAAGAAATACCCCTGGACTTCCAGTTATCAAGTTCAGTGTGTCTGTTGTGCTTTCCCATCCTATTCTCTGCATCTAATGGTAGTGTGGTTTTGGATTCTTTCCCAATTAAGGGGCCTGCTGCTTCAGAGCTCTACAGTTTTGTCTTGCAGCTTGCAATGTCCTTCTCTAATCTTGACTCTTTGACTCTTGCTCAGTACTGAGCACTCAGACTGCAATACCTGTGTGTTTAGACTTTCTTGGTAGCTTCCAATTAAATAACTGTTGTCTTGGTCACTTTCCTTATCACAGGGACAAAATTCCTGCCAGCGGCAATTTAAAGAGGAGAGTTTTATGTTGGCTCACATTTCATTCCTTAGTTGGCTGGCTCCGAGGCAGGATGGTATGGCACTGGGGCGTGATGAGGAGAAATGGCTGCTCACCTCCTGGATCCAGGAAGCAGCGAGAGAAAGGAGGAACCAGGCAGGAAGATGGACCTTTCCAGGCCACGTCCCCAGTGACTCGCCGCTACCCACCATAGCCCACCTCCCAACAGCGAGTCGACCAGAAGTCCTTACAATCCAGTTATCTCCCACAAGTCTCACCTTGAGGAGATGAGGACTTTGGTGGACCCCCAGCGATAAACCGTAACAACTATGTTTTTGTTTTGGTTTGGTTGTTGGTTTTTATAGAGCACTCAGAGGAGAATTGAAGGGCTGCACATCTCGTGGCTACATTGTACTATAGAACCTATTCTCTGATTCAAATGGCAAGTGCTCACCTAAATATACATTTTCACTGAAAATTAGATCAATATGCAATGTGTCAATATACATTAAATTTTCTGAGTTCCCATAATGCATCAGTTTTTGCGACCGGCAGAGAACAAATACCACCCAGTCTTCCTACAACAGACCAGGTTTTCCACGGTCCTTAGGCTGTGTTTACAGGGGAAGCAGATCAAATGAGCAATATGAACTACACAGAGGGAGTCATCAGTTATCCGCGGAGGGAGGGAGAGGTTTCAGGACACCCCTTCAACTACGCAGATCCACGGCTGCTGAGTTCCTCTAGGTAAAATGGAGGTGACCTGCACACACCTGCCTACACTTTAAACCACCTCCAGATGACTTATAATATCTCATATAATGTAAATGCTGTGTAAATAGCTGTTACACTGCACTGTTTAGGGAACAGTGACAGAAGCAGTTCGTACATGTTCAGTGTAGATGAAAAAATTTTCAAATATTTTCCATCTGTGGTTGCTCTAATGAAGACACAGAGGACCAACTGTGCTGTCAAAGGGATTATACGTGTAAGAAGGAGTTGTTGATCATTTGCAAAAGCAGCCGCTAGCCAGTTTTATTGATGGTAAGATACAGGCGCACAGGGATGGTATACACTGAGTGTTCATGACATATGGTGAATATTGAAATTTAAAGAATTATTGTAAAATACATTGCCAATAATCTCCCTCAGACTACTCCTCCTTACTTCAAACACCACGTTTCTGCCATCATTCTTGCTTACTTTCTCATGAAGTTCTAGTGGCTTTTTTAAAAAAAAAATTTAGAAACACATATGAACTTTTAAAATTTTTTACTTTTGTTAGTACATTTGCTGTACATATTGGTGACATTCACGGTGAGACTTGGTGCATGTACATTACACATCTTAATTCTTTATTTCATTCCTTTTCCCTCTCCCTCCATCTCTTCTTCCTTTTTACAAAAGATCCGTCTCCTGATTCCAATTACCTTTCATTTTGCTCTTTATTTATTTTTGATTTTTCACATGAGAGGAATCCTGTTTTGGTGTCTAGGAGGAGCGACTGAATATATGGTGAAGGCTGCAGCTGCCCTCCAAAGGAGAGGCAGGGTTTTAAAAATACTATGGTGCGTCCTCATTCGCTTACTGACCAGACCTAGTGTCGTGCTCTTCTACAAAGTCAAGATAACCACGAAAGGGAAATTCAGGACAGTGAGGCAGCTGCAACAGCACCACTAAAGACACATAAAAGAGAACTTCCAGGACTTCTTTCAGAAAGTGATCAGAGCTGTAGAATAAGTGCATTTGAAGCAAGGAGGAACATTTGGAGAGGGGTTAATGGAAATGTGTAGTTTACTGGAATGAATTTGTTTCTTGTGCTGGGGCTAAACCCATGTTGGACAAGCTCTTTTCCAAGGAGCTACATCCCCAGCCTACAATTAATAAAAAAACCCTGAATATCTACTTTATTTTTCAATTACGCCTTGTGGGTACTGAGAATGCATGATCCACAGGACTTGGTGGTTGGATTTTAGATGTCAGAATGTAAAAGGGGAGGAGGATTACAAAGGGAAGGAGAGGAAGAGAGGAAACAAATTGAAAGTGCGGCTGGCATTGTTGAGCTGGGTTTTAAGTGCCAGTTACTAAAATATGTAAGACCGGAGGTGCAACATATATTAAAATCACATTAAAAACACAACAGCAGAATGGCCTAAATCTATCTCTAAGCATTCGTCTTATTGATTGACACATATTCTTGAATTTGTAAAAGTATATGATTTGATTCATGGTTCGAGAATGGTGGGAATTCATCTGATATTTCAAAGAACACATACAGTATATAGGGGCATAGAGTCTCACCACTGCTCGTTGAAAAAATGCCACTGTGCAATCTGATAGCATTTAAGCAAAGGGCAAAATGAAGATTGCTGATGACCTTTCCCAGAGAATAATTTTTTGTAGTACACTCTGAGTCTAAAAATAATAACAAATTAATACTGTTACTCTGAGATTCTGTCCTTTGCCGAAGACACTATCTTTGTGGATACATTTCCCACAAAGTAAATTTGAGCTTAGCTTACCTAAGATTTCAGTAAAGACATTAGCTTAGTTAGCATATTAATTGAGACAAGTTTAAATGCCCTCTTCCCTTCACTGCTGTGTAGTAATTACAGGCTCAACATTTGTGCAGCCTGGCTCTATGATAGAGAAGTGGTCACTGACACGCAGGGTTCTACCCTCCAATTCCTGAAGTATGGTTAAGCTTACTGGCCATTGGATATGTCATTTATTTTTTAGACCATGTAACTGAATTTTGAATGTACGATCTGTGATGAAGGATTTAGAACCCTTCAAGGTCTTTCAGAATCTCTTGTTTGCTTTTTTTTTTTTTTTTTTTTTTTTTTTTTTTTTTTTGCCTTTTGGTACTTGGGATCAAACTTAGTTCCTTGTGCTTGTAAGGCAGGTGGCGGAATCACTGAGCTAAATCCCCAGCCCTGAATCTCTTAATGAGAATACTAATGTTACTATCCATGCTGGTAATTTAAGGTGATCATTTATGCCACTAAAACTTGGTCTCGTTCCCTTAGACTAGAGACACTTTCTGTTACTACTGCTGATATTTATTTGAACAGCCTGTTTATATTCTGTTCTCTAAATTGCATGCAAAGAAGATAATACATAAAATATTTCTCAGAGCTCAGGAATGACTGCAAAGTCTTTTTTGGATTGAAGAGAGGTATAAGTGCAAAAGTATACAAACAGTTAAGGAGACACACAGACAATGCATTCTCTTAATATCATTTTGAAAGAAATTCTGTAACATTTGCTGGGATTCTGTCATTTATTGGGAGATTTTTACCTACATCAAGAATTTTGAAAACAAATTTATAGAATGAGTGCAGATATTTATATTACTGCTTACTTTATCTTAATACATAGCACACACACACACACACACACACACACACACACACACACACACACCTATCTCCCCCAAGTTATTCCTAAATGTGCTCTATGCTGGAAGTCTTTCCAAATATAATTAAAAACGCAATCAGGAAAAGAATGTCTCAAACAATTTCTTGTATTGCAAAGTATTTGGGAAGACAGCTAGTAATATTTTCATTTTTATTTTACAATGCTCAACCATTTGAATGGGTTAAACTGAAACTAAAGCAGACTGATGTGATAAATACTGATAATACAGACTGAAGTTCACCCACTGGTGTACTCATAATTGTCTTTCTAAATACTTTATTTGGATTTTTGTTGTTGTTGTTGCTTCATTTTGTGTTTTTAAGAAAAAGCTAATGTTTTGCTTAAGAAAATAGCATGCTTGTCTTTGAACCTCTTTAAACTCAGTTACTTTTAAAAACTAAGTAGAAAGGATAAAGTTAAAAGTATTAGTGTTTTAAACGTAGATCAGTGCTATATTTAATTAATTACAACCTTGAGGGAAAGGTGTTGGGTTCTTGTAAAGGCGAAGGATTTCAGAAGGTAGAATATTCATGTACTGGTCACAGTTTGCCAAGAACCGGGCCTGTGAATTCAAACTCAGTCTTCATGATTTAGCCCTGATATGTTCCTCTGATGCTTCTCAACTCTTTCCTCCGAAGGTTAATTGACGAAGTTTTTTGCAGATCTTTTAAATAGGTTATACCTAATACTTCAGGATCTGACCTTGAGTAAAGATCACACCTTCCCACCAGGAACTTCTTGACGTAATGGCTGACTCGCTCGTCACAGGCCCTCTTTATCTTTCCCAGGGCAATACTCCCCTGAAATAAGGTTCACCTCATTTCCTCTTTCAGGACCGTGCATTAGATAAACATTAGGGTGTCTTTTTAACAATTACTACTGAAAACACTGGAGAAGAAGAAGGACAATGAGAAGAGGAAGAAGAAGAGAGGAGGAGGAGGAGGAGCAAGAAGAAGGAGAAGGAGGAGGAGGAGAGGAAGGAGAGGAAGAGGAGGCGAGGGAGGAAGAAGAAACGATGGAGGTGGGAGGGGCAGCTGCAAGGCCAGCCATATCGTAGCGCCTTACACATGCCCGGATGCAGCATGTCTTATATCTGCCCTGCAGTAGTGGACCTCTTTGGAAGTACGGCAACACCGCAAATTTTCATAGCTAAGAGCCGCCTCCCTCCTGACAGTCTGACACGATCTTACTCACCGGTGACTGCCGAGAAGGCTACCTCCACAGTGTCATTTCCACGTTCTGCCTGACCACTCTGCCAGGCCAGGTAAATGACCTATATGATCCTTTTGTTCGTAAACACCTCTATTATTCTGAAGTAATTTTTAAAAGCAAAATAAAATACTAGCCACGTGTCTCTGTTTAAGGTTGTCAAAGCGGTGAGAATTTGTTAAAAATTTCAATATGTAACAAATGGAATATTTGTGCTACTACGTTCACACTATAAATGAAATCATACAAATATACATATTTTATTTTATATATAATTCTACATTAAATCTTTGCATAATTTTAAAGTTTTTTTGTTTTTTTGTTTTTTTTTTTTTTTTTTTTTTTTTAGAAAAACTGTGTTTGGGTCCTGACTCTACTAATGCTAGCTGGGAGAACTTTGGTACATAACCTACCCACACTTAACATATCAGCTTCCTTTCTTATAAAGCAGGGACAGTAATCCCTTAGAATATTATCATGGGACATAAGTTTAAATACATACTTATAAATTCAAGTCCCTGAAATAGTCAAAAGGAATATGGTATTTGGCAAAATACAAGAAGTTAAAATAATTTTAAGAGAAAGCTACCTGTCAGTCACAGTTAAGTGAAACAGACTACACAAGAACTCCAGTAAAAACAGAACTTTTAAAAAGAGCTTTAGCCAGTCAGTATGAAACAGGTAATAAAAGTCTTGTCAACCTGCTGGCATAATTTGCTGAAATTAGAATCTGGGGTCCACTTTACTCATTCCCAGAAACTATTTTAATAGTGTATTATTTCCTGCAATGATTAGGCACAAGTTCTGTAATAAGTGGTATAAAATAGAAGGTGCAAGTCACCGCTTCGGTCCCCTCTCCCCACATCCTTTATGTGAAGAAGTGTTGCTGTCTCACCTGGTTGGTGATATGACCGTTACAACCGAATCTGCGACCCCAAGCACATTCAACTATTTGGAGTATGACAAGGCACACACTGGAGGAAGGACAGACTCTTTAATGAATGGTGTTGGGAAAACTGGCTTTCCACTCACAGAAGACTGAATCTACACCTGTATCTTCTACCATGTACCAAACCTAAATCAAAATGGATCAAAGAACTAATGTTAATATAGAAACACTTGGGCTGGGGATTTTGCTCAGTGGCACCACACCTGCCTTGAAACTACAAGGTTCTGAGTTCGATTCCTAGTACCAAAAACCAAAACCAAAAGAGAAACACTGAACCTGCTGAAACATAAAATAGGTAAACCTCTCAAAGTCAAAGGTATAGGCAAGGACTTTCTGAATAGAATTCTGGTTGCACAGGAAATGTTTCTAGAATCAACAAATGGGATTATATCAGATTAAAAAGCTTCTGCACAACAAAAGAAACAAAAAATAAGGTGAAAAGATAACCTACAGAATGGGAAAATTTTTTTGCCAGCTATTCCTCAGACAGAAGACTGATATTTACACTGTGTAATGAACTCAAGAAAATGAGACTCCCCAAAATACAAGACCTAGTGCAAAAATGGGCTACTGAAATGATAGACACTGCAGGGAAGAAGTACAAATGGCCAATGAATACAGGAAGAAATGTGCAACATCGCTAGTCACACAAAAATGTGAATTTAATAACACTGAGATTCCATCTTAATCTAGAAAAAAATGACCATCATCATCATCATCATCAAGAAATCAAATAATAACAAATGCTGGTGAGCCTAAGGGCAAAAGAAGCCCTTTTTACCACCGTGGGTGGGAATGGAAACTGTTATAAGTGCTATGGAAATCAGTATAAAGATGCCACAGAAATTCCCAAGAATCCCACCAAAAGTCTTCTGATATAATAATCACATTCACTAGAGTGACTCGATACAAGGTCAACACACATAAATCAATAGCCTTCCTGTAGATGAGCAACAGACTCACTGAGAGAGAAACAGGAGAAACAACTCCTTTCACAATAGCACCCCCAAAAATGGAATACCTAGAAATCAAGCTAACAAAAGCAATCAAAGACCTCTACTTTGAAAACTACAGCACTGTGAAAAAAAGATCAAGAGGGTGTCAGAATATGGAAAGACATCTCTTGCTCCTGGATAGGAAGAATCAATATTGTAAAATGGCCATACTTCCAAAACCTGCTATATAGATTCAGTGCAATCCAAATTGAAATTCCAGCAGCATACTTGATAGAACTTGAGAAAACAATCCAAAAATGCATTTGGAACAAGGAGAGACCTAGAATAGCAAAAGCAATTCTAGGCAACAAAGACAAGATGGAGTGGGGCAGGGAATCACAAACCTCAGCTTGAAACTGTACTACAAAGCCACTGTGACAAAAATAGCATGGTACTGGCAAAGAAACAGACCTGAGAACCAGTGAAACAGATTAGAAGATTCAGAAACAACTCCAGACACACTCAGCCACCTCAACTTTGACAAAGGAAGCAAACACCCTCACTGTAGGAAAGATAGCCTCTCTAATAAATAGTGCTGGAAAAATTGAGTTTCACCTTGCCAGAGATTAAAACTAGACCTATGTCTCTCATCATGCACTGAACTAAAATTGAAATGGACTAAAGATCTAAATATTAAAACAGAAACAGTAAACTGGATGGAAGAGAGGTTAGGTAGAACTCTTGAAGACTTTGGTGTAGGAAAAGATTTCATGAGCAAAACCTCAGCTGCACATGAACTAGCACAAAAATCAGCAAGTGGGATATCATTTTATTAGAAAGCTTCTTGGTCTAGAAATGTTAATTTTTTTCCATTTGTAAAGGGGTAACGCACTGTACTAAATATGTAAGGTCATATGTACATGGGTTTGATTACAGAAAATAATAAAGTATTCTCTAAATAATGAAAAAAAGAATAAGATAAGACTACAAGAGCAAGAAGCAATTTAAATATGTTAAGGGACATTTTCATCTTCAGAATTAAGGATTATTTTAGTCTTACATCATTGCCTTTTCTTTTTTACTTTCCTTTTTATTTTTACTTTAGGATTCCCTACTTTTAATGTTCATACAGAGATTTCTTTAACTGAAATACCGAATAGTTTCTCTGGTGTGAAAAACTATAATAGTACACAGGATCCTAATGTGATAATTAATAATGTGAAATAGGAAGTAAAGGGCTAAAGGTGTAGGGAAAGTGGGAAGGGTGGGGGAAAGGTAATAAGGGAGAGGAAAAAATATGAGAAACTGAAAAAATGGAAATACAGTGTTTGTAAATGGGGAGGGGAGGGGGGGTGAAGGGAGGGCAGGGACAAGGGGAAAATATGAGAATCAAGACCTATTATGCAAAGGTACAGGATCCCAATAATGAATGTAACTGTATTGTATACCTAGATTGTACCAATAAACTCAATAAAAAGAAAAAAGAAAGCTTCTGCACAGCAATGGAAACCACCACAGTGTGAAGAAACAACTCACAATGTGCAAAAAAATTTTCACCAGTTGTTCTTCAGACAAAGGTCTACTAACTACAATATATAAAGAACTCAAAAAAAAAAAAATCAGACCTCCCAAATTTAAAGACCCAATAAAAAAATGACCTCTGAAATGAATAGACATTTCTCAGACAAAGAAGTAGAAACAGGAAATAAACATATGAAAAAAATGTTCAACATCACTGGTCCTTTGAAAGATGCAGATGAACACAATCCTGAGATTCCACCTCACTCCAGAAGGAATGGCTGCTATCTAGAAGTCAACCAATAACAAATGCTGGCAGGGCTGTGGGAGAAAAGGAACCCTTTCCCACTGCTGGTAGGATTTTAGATTGCTGGAACTACTGTGAAAATCAGTATGAAGATACCTCAAAAAACTAGGGTTAGAAGTCTCATTTGACCCAGCTATTCCTCTGCTGGGTATCTTCCCCCCTGCAAAATTAGAAGAATTTATATGTATATATGTGTACCCACATTCATAGTGGCATAGTTTGTAATAGCTAAAACTTAGAAACAGCCCAATTGCTCATCAACTGGAGACTGGATAAAGAAGATGTGTTTTTTTTTAATTGAGTTTATTGGTACATTTTAGGTGTACAGTAAGTTACATTCATTATCATGATCATGTACCTTTGCATGACAGGTCTTGGTTCACATTTTTCCCCTTGTCCCTGCCCTCCCTTCAGCCCCTCTTCCCCTCCCCATTTACAAACACTTTATTTCCATGTTTTCATTTTCTCATATTTTTTCTTTCCCCTTATTACCTTTCCCCTACACTTCCCACTTTCCCTACATATTTAGCCCTTTTCTTCCTATTTCACACTAGCAATTACCTCATTAGGATCTTATGTACTATTACAGTTTTTCACACCAGAGAAACTATTCTGTATTTACACATGTGTGACTTATATATTTCACTTAGGAGTATATCCTTACTATGTATCCATTTTCCTACAAATGAATCTAATTTTTCATTCTTTATGGCTGAGTAGTTTTCCATTTTATAAAAAAACCCCATGAAGAAGATGTGGTTTTAAAAAATAAAAATAAAATGGAAGACTACTCAGCCATAAAGAATGAGAAACTAGAGACATTTACAGCTAAGTAGATTGAGGCCATACTATTAAGTGAAACAAGCAGGACACATATGTATAGATACTGAGTAGTTTCTCTAGTCTGAGAAACTGAAAGGGTAAGTAAGGATCAAAATGTATACTTGAGCAGGGCGTGGTGGTGCACATCTATAATCCCAGCACTTGGGAGGCTGAAGGAAGAGGATCCCTGTGAGTTTGAGACCAGCTGGGGCTACACAGTGAGATCCAGGTCAGTCTCAACTATATAGTGAGTCCCTGTCTCGAAAGAAAAACCAAAACAAAAAAAGAAAAAAGTGTATTGTAGATATTGTGAAATAGGAAGAAAAGGTCCGAAGGGGAAGGGGAAGGGGAGGGATAAAGGAAAGGAGGGAGAGGAGTAAATATGAGAAAAGGAAGAAATGGAAACAAAGTCTTTGTAAGTAGGGAGGGGTGGAGGCATTGAAGGGCAGGGGGATGGGGAAAAATAAGAGCCAAGATGGATCATGTAAAGGTACAAATTCCCAATGTTTAGTGACAACATATTGCACGTGTAAAATGTACCAATAAACTTAATGAAAAAAAAAAAGGAAAAAATTCCTTCCAACCCAGCTATTCTCCTTCTGAGTATCTCCTTAAATGAATTAAGGACATCAAACTACAGTGATCCTTGCATATCCACGTTTACAGCAGCACAGTTCATAACAGCTACATACTGAAAGTGGCCTGTAGATTCATCAGCAGATGAATGGATAAAGAAAATATGGCATTACATGCAAGGAGTACTACTCTGCCATCAAAAAGATCAACTTGGATCGTGCATGCGCCTTAAGACCATAATGTTAAGCGAAATCAGATGCACAAACTTATGGGAGACCCGAAGGGAGGAAGGACGCCCGAGTGGCCTCCTCGTGAACGCTGGGAAGAAAGAGCTCACGCACGTGCGCCAACACGGCGCAGGGAAAAGTGAGAGCGTCTGAGCCGAAGTTGTCAACCAGAAGAAGTACTGTTGGGGATGGGGGACAGATGGATCCTGTGGAACACTTGTGCCTGTGCCTGAGCGAATAAAGCCAAAGAGTGCCAGTCACACGGGGCTCTGTGTTGAAGGGAGACATGAGCCCCTCGGCCCCCAGATTTTAACTTCTTTCTGTGTCTCTTTATTTTTCATCCTCTTCTCCCTTTGGTCAAGTTTGAATTTAGAGTCTGGTTCCTACACAAACTTAAACAGCAATGTGAAGTGTCAATAAAGAGCGGAATAAAAGACAGATAATAGGCAGCAGAGAGGCAGATCTTCTGAGAAGTGGAAGGGATCAAGAGACGGAGATGCGGGGAGGGAGGAAAAAAGGAACTAGGAACTGGGCTTGGCTTTGTGCACGCACTGATTTCCACAAAAAGAAGGTGAGCGATATGTACTGCAGACATGCACGCACACACACACACACACACACACACACACACACACAGTAAAAAAAGGAAAGGGATCAAGAAACGGAGGGTGGGGGGAAGGAGGAAAGGGAAAGGGGACAAAACAGCAATTAAAACGTGTTATGTACACGTACCATTTCCCCACAAGGAATGTAAACATTGCCTACTACACACAGGTACTAAAAAAAAAAAAAAAAAAAAAAAAAAAAAAAAAAAAAAAAAAAAAAAAAAAAAAAAAAAAAAAAAAAAAAAAAAAAAAAAAAAAAAAAAAAAAAAAAAAAAAAAAAAAAAAAAAAAAAAAAAAAAAAAAAAAAAAAAAAAAAAAAAAAAAAAAAAAAAAAAAAAACCCTGAAAAAACAATGACTCCAGTGCTCAGGAGAAAGGAAAACTAAACATGCTCCCTCAGCAGCCTGGCCTCGCTGCTGCGGCTGCTGAGATTAAACACTTCATGAATGTGACAAGGAACAAATTCTACTCACAGAGAAATGAAAATAACAGCAGCTAATGATTAGCAATGAGGAAAGGCAAGAAATCCAATCCACTATTATTAAAATACCTCCAAGTTAATTAAACTTGACAGCACAGAAAACTCCAAGCAAAATTTTTTTCACTTGAAAGGAAAATAAACATGGACCTCAATGGGCCTGGGAGACTCTGGCTTCCTCCCTAAGCTTGTCTTTGATGAGCTGGTATATGTTTGACTTCCACTCTTCGGCTTTATTGTCAGTAATTCCTCACAGACCTTTTAACACATTTCTTTCCTTCACTGAAGGGAGCCAGCTGTGGCAGAGCGGTCTCCTGGTCTTGCTTCCTTTTACTGCCCTCTCTTCCATGGACTGTATAGAACTTAGACTCTGTTTCCGCTGCTGTCGTCACTTCGTCACTGCACACCTGGCCGTCCACAGAAACCCATCCCGAGCACTAAAATGTTCCCGAAGCGAGGCTCTGCTGCTGGTGTGCACGTGGGACGAGGCAGAGCGAACTGCGCCCGCCTCAGAGTCAGCCCTCTGTGAGTTCCCTCCAAGCCATCCTTCCGGTGTCCCTGCACCCGCAGCGACGCGTGGTCGTGCCTGCTCACCTCTGCCTCTGCATTTGGACACACTGCTCCGTCTGCACCTTCCCTTCTTTTAGCTCAGCTAAATTCTGTACCTCCTGCATGTCCCTGTTAAGAACCCAATCCCTCCAAGAAACCTTCCCTGAGTAAGCCAGTGAACAATTACAGACGCCCATTAAAATCACATTCAAATTCTTAATTCCTGCAACGTATTTTTCTCATCACCTATAAATAAAAGCTTTCCCAAACTTGTTCCACTGGGGGGAAAAATTCTCCTCAGTCATTTACTCTTATAGAAAAAGCACGTGACATCAGTTTAGTTCACTCATACAAAGCTAAGAATATCCTTGCGACAAAATGTAAATAAATGCCTATTGCACGATATAAAATAGTAACGGAGGGTGTTTATGTGCAAGAAAAGCATAGGCAGCTGTTAAATCAACACCATCAGATAACTATTCATAATTTTTGGCATCAGTACTCATTTTTTTGTTCTCTCATTTTAGTGTCAGTTTGTGCTGTGAGGAAACTGATAGCAGTCATCATGACTTGAGATAAGTTAATAAAAGAAAACCTTCAAATAGAGAAAATTTTCCCCAGGAGGGTATTTGGAAGGTTCTATTGAATTGTTGGGTTGTTGGGGGGAGTTGCTTAAACTGTATGAGCTTCAATTTATTCATGTGGGTAACGTTACATCAGTAATGCTGGGCTTGGAAAAAGATTAAATGATATAATATTATGGAAGTCGCTGATCACTTAACACAGGCATGGTGACCATAGCTGTGGCCTTTAGTAGAAAGGCAATGGTCTCCATTCAATGCTCTTGCCTTCTTTTGTCACTGAGAAACTAGAATGCAGCTAATTGGTGATATTTCCTTACCTGGTCCAAAGTCAAAGGACCAGACTGTTTTTCCTTTTCTCCCCTTTCGAGTCAAATGTTAACAGCTTCCCAAGCTGCTCTGTTCTAGCAGCCTAGAGAAAGAACATCCCATCCGGGGTCTCCCCAGGCTGTCCTGCTCAGTCTCTCCGAGGCCCTGTCTCTTCCTGTCTGCATCTATGTCATTGTCTCCGTCACGATCCTCTCCTTTCAGTCTCTCCACATTCTCTTTTCAACTTTGTCTTTCTGTCTCTGTCTCCGTCTTTTATGCCCGGCTTCTCCATACATCTGTCTTCCTATGCCTCCCTTCATCCTCTCTCCCTCCCTCCCTCTCCCTGTCCCTCTCCCTCCCCTCCTCCCTACCCCTACCCACCTCTTTCTCTCTTTCTGTTTCTAGGTCAGTGCTTTCTAACTCTCTCCCACTTCTTTAAATATTCTTACATTATTTATGGCATTTTCCTGGGCAGTTCCCTAGTTTACATATCACTTAATTTTATTTTAAAAATCACTATGGTAGGCTCTGAGTCTTGACTCTAACCTTAGAAAAATAATCAATACAGATATTAATCCTGCTTCAATTCAAGGATGTTCATGCTACCTTTGCATAGGAAAGAGATTCTTCATTGGGTTCGAATGAATTCCTAGAGCTCTGTGTACTTCGTTTTATTTTGTTACTTCTGTGTTCGAAAGGCGATATTCGATCTCAGTGGATAATTATGTTTAATTCACTTTGTATGAGTATTTTGTATTCCTTTCACGCTATCAAAGGAAGAATAGTGTGACAGAACACAATGAATAGATTTTGGTGACACTAAAGTCATAATAGATTATAGGTAGGAAACTACGACAACATTCTTGACACTATTTTAAGCACTTTTCTCTCACCAACTCATCTAGTCCCCACCAACATGCTATGAATCAGGCTGAAGTTTAATGTGCAGCCCAAGGTCATGCCCTGGGCAGATGACTGGGTTTTAACAGCCAGACAGTTTTAGATTTACTTTTAGAATACCTCTGAAATGGCACAAGACTATGTTACAAAATATGGTGATATATTGTATGACTAGAGCCCATGGATTTCGTATCCCTCAGATTCTTGGTAGATCAGTTCTAAGGAATGACTCAAGGGACAAAAAAGATAAAGCCACACCATTCTGGGAGAAGTGCAGCAACAGCAACATGGTAAGTGTGATTCAGTCCTAACATGAGCATCTGGAACAAGTGCTTCCAGGTTTTTCTCTGGTTTTTGTTCTCCAGGTTGAGCACTATTGTAAGAAGAGTGTATTAAGACTTGTTTCCATCATGACATAAACTAATTAGTCAGGGAGGAGACATGTGAAGAGTGGTGCAAATGATTTGTGATTTTAAATGTTGTGCAATTATTTTTACTATTACATTTCACTGAAAAAAGTCTTCTATATTGACATGAAGACAGTATCAACTCAACTGCTCAGTTCGTAGCTGAATTTGCATGGAAATCCAGAGAAGCTAAAACAGTAAAAATGTGACCAGATTAGTCATAAGTAATAATCACTTCAATTTACATAACGCCTTTGAAAATGTCCATGGAAGCTAGTGAACTTTTAAAATCATGCACCAGATTCCAAAGGCCATCTATTCTGCTAATGCAATGCTAAGGTTGCAGATTTAAATACGTGGAGATCAGTAGATGAAAGAGGTGTGCCTCTCATTGCAACATTATGTCGCCCACATAAGCATGCTTTTTCCTATTATCCTCTTTTGAAGAAGTCAACTGCTCCCGAGAAAGTGATGTCTATCTAAACACTGAGTGTGATAAAATGTAAACACTGTGGGATTATTGCCTTCTATGTGTTGATATTTTGAACTACAGTGTGTAGTTGGTGCAATTTGAATTTTATTTTTGCCTAGAATCCTGAACTAAATGAAAATGCTGATCCAGGATGAAAATAGGAATTTTATCTGATTATTTTTATTTGTCCCTTGCCCCAATTCAAGAAAGAATGGAGGTATGGAAGGGATAGAAGTACAGGAACAGGCAGGCATTTACTGATTGCTTACCAGGTTGGAGGCATTGTGTTAGAAACTCATCAAGCCATGCAACGCTGTGGAAAGTAGGCATTGGAATGTCCGTTTTACAACTGAGACAGAGGAACTCAGAAAGATTCAGAGACTTGGCCAACAAGAAAGTACTAACGGGAGCACATCTAAATTTGGGACTCTAATACTGCACCATTTTTCTCACTAGATGGGGTGGGGGAAGAGACTCACTAAGCATCTCTACCCACTTTCTGCCACCTTCTCAAATTCAGGTCTTAACTTAGAAATTATTCATGGTTAAGAGATAGATTGTAGAGAAAAGGCAAGGGCAAAAATTCCAGCACAAAGCTAAAATTCCTTAGCATATTGCTCACAACTGACATCCAACATTTTAATTTAAGAACATATGGAGAAGGGTATATGAGTCCAGTGGAGGAGAAAGCTGTAGGGCAAGACCATCTGCTGATACGCACCAGTTCAGTCACCTTCTTGAGCAAAAAGTAAGCCAGATGCAGTTTATCAAAGAAGTTCACTTGGCACTGGGCAAGAAGGTTTTCTCTTATTACAGAATGGAAACACGTTTTCAATTGTCCCAATGTCAAGTGCCATGATATCACGCATACAAGATTCTGTATGCAATAAAGATAGAATTAATTTTTCCAATAGGTAGAGCTTCCCAGAATTTTGGGCACTTATTTGAAGTTACTAAGGGTTAGAATCATCCTCCTTTAAGAATGAGAAAGAATCTAAAAGTGATTTCTGTCCCACTTTCAAGCTTTCAGAGATGTGAAATCCAAGGCCAGTGTGGATGAGGTGCTTAAATTTGTAAATGTCAGAGCCGGTGCTTGAACCCAGGACCACACACTCTATGTGTTCAAATCTTTTGCCAGCTTTTGACCACTGAAAATATATTTTGGAAGGCAGTTTCTGAATTCTAGCTTGTTCTGTAGTATATTTTAAGAACATTTGTATTGTTGAGTTCTATTTAGGATAGACTGGAACAAGTCATTATTTTAAAGAATATTTGTTGGAGTTCTAATGAGTGAAGATTATCCTATAATGTGAACAATGCCTGTCTTATTTTAAGGCTAAAGGTTTTGTGTGTGTGTGTGTGTGTGTGTGTGTGTGTGTGTGTGTGTGTGTGTGTGTGTGCTTATAGGAAGCCACTTGTTTACGGGGAAAGTATATATGTTTGTGGTGAGTGTGTATGATATGTGTGTATGTGAGAGAGAGAGAGAGAGAGAGAGAAAGAGAGAGAAAGAAAGGGAGAGAGAGAGAGAAAGTTGGTAGACATCAACTACTTGTAGCACTTCCTTCATGGTCTTCCTCCGTTACCATGTACTCCTAGTTTTCTTTGTTTCATGCGGGTCAACCTTTCAGCACCGCTGCTAGGTCCTCTTTCTGTGGCTGTCTAAACACAGGAGTGTGTTCAAGCTCAGTCTCTAGTCTCTTCCAGTTCTCTTTTCTCCTTTACCCTTACCTTATTAAATTCCAACATCATGTACTGTCTGTTAACCTCAAATGCATAACTTCAAACACTGAACATTTTATTACAATCCGGATTTATGCAGCTGACTTATTTTTACACATGTGTAGATGTACACATATATTTGAAATACATATATGAAAGAGTATTCCCTTGCTTGGCTATGACTATTTACCTAATTATTGTCTTCTTAATGTTACTATAGGCTTCCCGTACTAAAATGTGAGTCTCATGAATTCAGGTATCTTTTTTTTTTTTTAGTACCGGGGATCTAACTCTAGTCCTTGCGCATGCAAGGCAGGCAGTGGAACCGCTGAGCTAAATCCCTAGTCCCTGAAGTCAGATATCTCATTTACTTGGTTTACTTCTAAACACTGACTATCTGCTGCTAAAATATACTTATTGAAGAAACAAAATAATAATTAATATTATTCTTATATTTAATTTCAAGGAACTCTGATCACAGATAAAAATTCTGTATATTAATATAAACAACTATAATTAAATTATTACATTTTACTTATATTATTCTATAAAAGTTTGTAGAGTATAATTTCTCTGGACTAAATCTCATATCAATGTTTTCTATCTTTACGAACCATATTAACTAACACAAATATGAATTTTGAGCTGAAATCAATGAATGTTAGGAAACAAAGCCTTTTTGATTCAAAATGGCTTCAAAATAGTGAAATGGTGATGGTGGGGATTCTATAATCAAGGAAGCAGCTAGAAAAAATGTCTTCCTATTGGCAGGTATGCAATCAATAGATCTGAGGGCAGAGAGAATCTTTCCAGAACGAAAAACAATCTGTTTCATTTGGTTCTTAATGATGTCAATGAAGCAAGATTTTCATAGAAGATTGAATACATTGTGAAAGTTACCCTATGGCAAAAAATTAAATAACTGAAAAAGAAATTTTGGTGAAAGAAAGAACTGAAGAAAAAGGAATTTATCTACCATCACTGTGGCATAATCTCACTTCCAAGATTCGTGTAAACCACGGAAGTACAGACACAGAGGAATCCACTGAACTCTCATTGTTTCCAGTCCAAAGCACGTTGGCGTGCACAGCTGTCCACTGTTACCCCATTCCAGGAGTTTGCAATATAGGCTAACTCAGGAGGTTGTAGCGTAGATATTTTTCTCAGACACAATGTGTGGTGTTTTTTTTTTTTTTTTTTTTTTTTTTTTTTTTTTTTTGTCTAGTGTTAGAAATGTGCAGGCCGCAATAGGACTGGTAATACGGGTGACTCAGAAGTCTTCTTGCAAAATGTGTGTGAGTGAGTGAGCCAGATTTGGAGGTCTCAGAATGGTCTGTTCTGGAGGAAGGGCTACTAAAGGTGAGAAGCAAAAACGCCCGGCCAGAGAAGAAGAGGGTAGGTGTGGGCTATGGAGAGTTAGTCCAGACAGAGGGGAAAGGATGACTGTCAATACTGACATACTCGGTAATATGTACAGAAGTCCTTAGTACCTGTCTTGATTTTGTTGCTTTCTATTTTCGTGGGCATTTGGTTAACTGCTTTTTAGTTATACAATAAAGATAAAAACAATGGATGCAAGAAACACAGTAAAGCCAACATTAAAGACAAACAATGCATGCAGATAACATTAATAAGCTGTGTACGCTGTTCGGTTTACACCAAGGATCCCTACCGATGGAGTAGTTGTTACAGATGAAGCAACTGCTTCTCAGATTCATCTTCCATGGTGCTGTGAAAAGCTTATTTTCCATCAGGGTTATCATACTTTCAAAAGAATACTGAAAAATTAGGCATTAAACAGCAATAAATGGATGGAGAGGAACCTAGACATGAGCAAGACTCAAGGCTTTAGCATTGCTTGGTCTGGCAAGGAGATGGCTGAAGACGGATATAACAAGTCTTCAAAAACATGTAGAGCTATTATTAGGCAAATGTAGGCCAGCTGCTCTTTAGCTCCACTGAGGTTAGAATAAGAAGTTGGCTGGCTTTGTTTAAACATTTTTGAGAAAGCCTTGAAAGTAAAGGTTATTTATGGATTCCTGAGGACAGGGCATAGGCTGCCTTCTCAAGAAGATCCTGAGATACCATTTTCTCCAAGGACAGACTCAGCCCTACTCTGAGGAACTCCTTTGTACTGAGAAGTAGGGGAGCTGGAATTCAGTCATTTAAGTATCACAGGCCTTGATAATTGGTAAAGGACTTGGCTCAAAAGTGCAAGGTCCTGAGTTCAATCCCCGATACCAGAAAAAGGACATGGGGTGCTCATTTGAAAGACCGTCACCAGCACAAAGGCTCAGCTCTCAGGGAAATGGAGGTGCCCTTTTCGGAGTGCTCTCTAGGGCCTCTCCTGGTTGTAAGCTGCCTCTGAACCTTTCACAGGATGAGGCTTCCTCCGAGAGCCCATTTTTGGTTTTGATTGTCTCCCATAGAAGCTCATTTTCAAAATACAAAACAAAAAACACAAAAAGTCTTTTAAATTCATCATATTTTGAAACATCGGAATTTGAAATTGAAAATATATGCTTTTTAATACAAAAAGGTCTTTCACACACATCTAACTTCTGTAACACATAGAGTGCTGCCTCATTAAATCATTTCAAATGTAGCTGTCCTTTGCTAAAGAAAAAAGAAATTCATGCCTTAGACCTACATATAGCATTAATTTGCATAGCTATGCATATATACACACCTATTTTACATTAAATCTGTCTCTATACTATTTATATTTATACCCATTTGCTGCGTCCAAATATATCTGACCATTTTTGAATTCCACCAAGTACTTTTTGGAAAGTATTCTTGAAAAAGTTGTACTTGGTAAGACTTTGCAACAATGCCGAATTATGGCAGGAATCCTATACAAATACTCAATCTTTCCAACAGCAATAAATTACAATGTCAAAAACATAAGGTGCTGACCTCCCAGTGTGAACAGAGAGTGGGGGGTGAGTGTTGGGGATAAAGCTCTTGATTAGAAATGTTTTTCTTGAAGAATAAAGCATTTATGCAGGGAAACAGCTGTGAATAAAGTCTAACACCTCCTGATGTTTATCCATATAAAGAACAAGATGATTTTGCTTCAAAGGAAGACAAATAAAAGCTCTCTATTTTGGACCGATGCTCAAAGTTATAAATGTTTAATGCATCTGATTACTACTATTTTATGGTATTTTTTTTTTCTTCTAAACAAATGAAGACATGCTCTTTTTTTTTTTAAACAAAGAAGGAGCAAATGAACAATCCTCAGAGTGAGAAAGTGTAATTTTAGAATGTAGAAGTGACTGGTGGGTATGTGCAAATTTCTTTGAAAAATAACAGCTCACTGCTTGAGCTGGATTGTATTTTTAAGTCAGGCTCAAGGCCTGGTGCTGCGTTATGTTCCACGTTATGCTTCACAGTAGGGGAGCAGCCGTCAAGCTCCTCAGCTCCCCCAAGCATGGTGGAAACAGAAGATTTCTTTCATTGTGTTCTGTCTCCCTCCCTTTAAAACGGTCCTGATAAAATATATCCTGCAACAAGCGGGGGATTTCCATCAACACGAACCTATAAGCCTCTATCCCGGTGGCTCTTCACTGTTGATGAAGTCTGCTTTTAAAAAATACCAATGCCCAGGTCATTTAAGTCTGATTATGTGGGTGGGTCCCAAACATCACTATTTAAAAAAAAAATTCTTGAGGTAATTTAAATGGGAAACGACCCTTAGGAACTGCTTTCATGCTCACCTGCGTGTCTCTGAACTATGAAGTCAGGAAGTGCGACTCTATAAGCAAATGATGTAGGCCCAGCTGTTGTGGGACTTCTTGGTTCTTTCTTCTTCTCTTGCTGTTCCACTGACTATTCTTTTGACCACCTCCATAATCAGTCAAGTCCTTCCTCTGACGTAACTGAACCAGGACAGTGGTCTCTAGTTTTGACACTCCCGGTTGGGTCTTACTACAAACATCTTCCTTAGATGTATTTTTATCCGTGTATTATGTAAGTGTCTCCCAAGTTTTTACTCCTCGAGGAAAACAATCCCATTTTTTAAAGAGGGCATTGGAAGCCAGGTAAAAGCTGCTGAGTGTCTGACTACCACATAGCAGGGATCCTCCAGCCCACCAGTCTCTTTTGTCTTCAGTATTTTCTGAGCACCTTACTTCCTTTAACTGTTCCTTCTGTTCTGTTTGTGAAATGGTAATTTGCTCTCAGCCAACAGAAAACCCTGTTCACTCTATTTGCAGCTCAACCATTTCTTCCTGAAGTATTTTTCAACTGTGTGAGCACTGTCTCATCGAGTCCCTATCTTTACCACTTGTTTTAAGGTAAAGCACCATTCAAATTCATCATGTTATTCCTTGTATATTTACTCAGTTTTGCTCCTGGTGCTCTTGTAAATTCTTCAGAAACGAGGCACGTATCATCTCTACAGCTCTCAGCACCTGGCACAGTGCCTCACACGTAGTAGGTGCTCAGTACTCATTTGTTAAAGAAGTGTAAAATGATGAAATGGCACAGAGCTCGCATGATCTCATAGCCTAGTGGCTTAATGCTGAGTATGCAAGTGCTGGGAAATGCTGCCTGAATTCCAGTGCCAGAATTATATTTATGAGGACATATGGAGGACAAAACAGAAAGGAATGCTACGATCCAAAAAGAAAATATATATAATTCTCAGAAAAAGACCATTTTTAACCTTAGAGTGTATTGAGATCTCCAGATCTCTCTCTCTCTCTCTCTCTCAAACACACACACACAGAATGAAAAGTAAAACTTTAGCATGAAAAAAATCATCAATTTCAAACTCCACACAATGTACTGCTAATTAATTGTTCTTTATATGGAACTTTAATCTTTCAACTTTCATCTTTAGTGTAGCATCCCACCCAACTAGTCATAAATCCTCCACCCTGCTATTGTTAAATATGTTCCTTAAAACAAGAGAGAAGCCCCAGAATTTTCTATCAGAGTGGAAGAAAGTTATTTATCTCAGGACCCCGATACCTTGTTCCCTTTCCTACATCCTGCTGGCCACTTCTCTCTCTGACTAAACAGGAAGATGTAAAGCTCAGGTCATTCCTACACTGCTCCCTCATAAGGATTGTTCCCATTTTCCTTCTAGAATTAACCTGAATTTTAATAAGACATCTGATTGAATTTTGATCCTTAAACATTTTTTTTTTTTTTTTGGGAATCAAAAATCATGAGAGTGAAATTGGTGCAATTTGAGAAGACAACTATCATGGGACTTGCACCTTCACGTCCGGTCATTTAGAATCAGCAATGTGGTGCTACAAGACCAGGCCCAGAAAACCAATCATGCTAATCCATTATTCATGGTAATGATTGAGGCAAGATTCAGATCCTAATGTAATGAACTTTTTCAAGGGATAGAAAGTATTTAAGGAAATGGCTGAATTCAATCCACTAAGGTAGACAAGGAGGCAAGTCTGGTTATGCATGCAGGAAAGACATACGAGAGAAAGTCTCTCCCACTCTCTGGGGGCTATGTTTAGGGATGAATGTAGCCATGCCTCATTCTATTGCCCTCTGCTTTCTTGTGCTTTACAGGTATTTTGGTTTTGCACACTGAGGAACTGTGGGCACCCTATGTTGAATAAATCTGTGACACACTATTTTTCCCAGCAGCACATGCTCATTTCTTGTGTTTCTATTGCATTGTGGTATTTCTCAGAATGTCTGAAGCTTTTCCACTACGCTATATATATCATGGTGGACTGGGAGTAGGAACCTTTGATGGAACACCAGGAACTGATAAATGCCAGGTGTGTTCGGATATCTCCAAAGGTCACCATTCCCCATTTTGCTCTCTCTTCTTCAGTCTCCCCATTCGGTGAGACCCAACAATACTGTATTAGGCCAATGAATATCCTTATAACGACGCCCATATGTTCAAGTGAAGGATGAGTCACCCATCCATCACTTTGAGACAAAAACTGGAAATGATTAAGTGTACTGAGGAAGAAGACCCGTTGGATGCCAAGGTGTGCTGAATCTAGACCTCTTGTACCAGTAGTTGTGAATGCAAAGGGAAGATTATGGGAGGAAATTGAAAGTGCTACTCCAGTGAACACATGAATGATAAGAAAGTCTTATTACTGATATGAAGAAGTTTTAGTGTAGGTGGAAGATTAAATCTGTTGCAACATTCTCTTAAGCAAAAACCTAATGCAGAGCCAAGGTCTAGCTCTCTTTAGCTCTATAGAGCAACAGAGGTAAAGGAGCTGCAGAAGGATATTCTGAGGCTAGCAAGACTGGGCTTGTGGAGTCTGAGGAAAGAAACTGTCTCTATTACCTCAAAGTGCAAAGTGATACAGTCAGTGCTGAAGTAGGAACTACAGAAAATTCTCCAGAGGGTACAGCTAAGGTTACTGATGAAGGGGGCTACACCTAACAACAGGTTTTCTATGCCATTGAAGAGTTTCATAGCTAAAGAGGACATGTTAAAGTCTGGTTTCAAAACTTCAAAGGACAGGCTGACTCTTCGGGGAGACTAATACAACTTACGGTTTAATTCAAAGGCACTGGTCATTTACCATTCTGAAAAGTCTAGGATCTTTAAAAATTATTTTAAATTCACTCTGCCAATGCCACATAAATGGAACAACTAAGCCTGGCTGACAACACGTCTGTTTACAACATGTTTACTAAATATCTTAAACCCAGTGCTGAGACCTACTGCTCCAAAACAAAGAATCTTTTCCAAGTTTTACTGGTCATTGACAATGCACCTGGTTACCCAAGAGCTCTGAGGGTGAAATATAATGAAACTGATTCTTTCATTTCATCCCTCTTAACACAGCATCCATTCTGCAGTCTATGCCATAAGGAGGGTTCTCACTTCTGAGTCTTGTTCTTTAAGAAGTATGAGAGCTGGAAATGTAGCTCAGAAGGAAAGCATTTCCCTAGGGAGCACAAGTCCCTAGGTTTGATCCCCAGCATAGCAAGAAAAACAAAACAAAACAAAACAAAACAAAACAAAAACAGAAAAACATCCCGTAAGCTTCTAAGCGCCATAGATAGTGACTCATCCGATGGATCTGAGCAAAGTCAATGGAAAACCTTCCAGAAAGGATTCACCAGTCTAGGTGCTACTGAGAACATTTGTGACTCATGGGAGGTTAATATACCAACATCATTAGGACTTCGAAAAAGCTAATGGAAATTGTTATGGGTGACTTTGAGGGGTTTCAAGACTTCAGTGCAGGAAGCAACTGCAGATGCAGTAGAAACAGCAAGGAAATTTGAATTAGAATGGATGCATGAGGATGTGCTGAATTGCTGTGAGCCCATGATAAAACTTTAATGGCAGAGCTGTTGCTTCTTAAGGATGAGCAAAGAAAGTGGTTATTTGACGTGGAATATACTTCTGATGGAAATGCTGTAAACACTGCTAAAATAACAGCAAAATATTTAGAACATTTACATAAACATGTGATAAAGCAGCAGCAGGGTCTGAGAAGACAGACTACAATTTAGAGAGAAGTTTAACTGTGGGTACGCCATTGAGCAGGACTGCATGTTGCTCTTTGTTCCTACAAAGAAGATTCAATGTCAGTACCTTTCATGGTTGTCTTTCACCACCACCCTGATCGCTCTGCAGCCATCAACGCTGAGCAAGACCCTGCACTGGTGGACAGATGAAAATGACAAAAGCTCGGTGGTCAATAGCAGCTTTTAGCCATGAAATGCTCTTTAATTGAGATATACACATTACTTTTTAGACATAAAGCTATTGCATATGTAATAGAGTGTATATACTGTAGGCAGAATTTTATATGTACTGGAAAAAAAATTCATGTGACTTAGTTTATTGCAGTGATAATTTCATTGTAGTGGTCTAGAATGGAACTATCCATATCCCAGAGGATGCCTGTAGTCTTGATTGCTACAAAGAGTCATTCCATGAACACGAGAGGATATGGCTGAGATTGAGGCTACTGCCATGACTACAATCTGAGCAGTGAGATGGAAATGGTACAGATCAGCTACTAAATCAGATTCCCCCGAAAATACACTACTCCTCTTGGTTTTAGTCAAAGTTGATTTTGTTTTGATAGTTTGAGTGGTGTTGCCTATTACTTAGTCTTTTGTACCTGTGGGATATGGTTTGTGATCGTAGCAACTGAGATCCAAAGGAACGGCGTGTTACACTTCCACTGCCAAGCTGACTCATGAAGCTTTAAAACTGTCTTCTTTTGATAATGGCTATTGACACAACACCAACTTTAGAGCAGGCATATCTTTATGATTACGGTGGGCCTCAAGTTACGAATGGCCTGACATACAAACAAATTCAGTTACAACTGGAATTTTAGTTTTAATGTTAATGTAGGACCACAGTCTTGATCCAAGTAAGACCTGAATGTCAGCCTCTTGTGCTTTCAGATGGTCACAGGCACAGATTTAGCCCTTTAAGAGTCATGGAAGGAATATGATAACATCCTTTCCTGTGTGGGGTTAAGTGAGAAATCCTGGGTGTCTTTAAAGACACTGAGATCTGCCTGTGTACAGGAGAGAGAGCTTTGAAGGCTGTGTAGAGGAGCCTGAGCCTTCAAGTGACCAGCCTAAGTTACAACCAGCCCTGGAGAATGAATTGAGTTTGTAAGTCAAGGGTCCACTGTCATTTATAAAATACTCAGGGAGCCTTTTCATTGTGGGCAGGACACAGTGAAAAATGCCAGAAGGTGAACTTGGACGAGCTCTTACAGGGTGTTGTGGGTGGTGGGAAAGAGAGCAGGATGCTGTGCAAACACAACAGGGAAGCAAACTTACAGCAGAGTTCAGGAAAGGGCTCCCCGAGAAATATGCTTTTACCCTCAATCTGACAGATGAGTAGAGGAGGCCCAGGAGGAGTGTAGAAACATAAAGAATGACTTTATAGAGTCTTGGACAAAAGAGAGATTTGGGATTTTGAAACCAGAAGAGTTCGAATGGGCAAAGAGTGATAGGGATAATTAATAATACATAAACCTTGAGAATCTTGGTAGGCATTTTGGTCTTCATACAAAGTCTTAAAACATCATAAGTACAAATAGCAGACATAAATATGAGAAGTTTAACATTACTATATTCATTTGCATTTGTAGTTGTCTAAAGTTAGTATTTATAAGCAGGAGGCTGAGAATGAATGTGAATAACAGAATATTGCATATATCTATGAAAAGAAAAACATATTTCCCATCAAATCCTCTGCTAAGCTAGGTAGATAAGGTTTCATGATCCTGAAAACTTTTGAGTGCTTTAGGATATTCAAAACAAATACATCCCTATGGAATATGTCAAAGGAGCAGCTGGAACATTCTTGGCTTTACAAAATTAACTAAACAAGAGTTTGAGGCAATATTATTCCAATGGGACTTACTGAGCACATCTACTATCAGGTGATCAGTGCATAATATCCTCTTTTCTCTTCGATCATATTATTCACTTGTCCATTCAGTGACTTTGTGTAAGAGTCAATTTTACAAACATACAAATATTTTAGAATTAAAGATATTGCTTCGAGATAGTGCCTTTCAGTTCAAAACCATCGTGAAATTGCTGATGGTGTCACCTGGGGAATACTGCATAACCCTCCAAGCCTCAGTTTCTTTCTTTGTAAATTGGAGTAACTATTACTTCAACAGCATGAGTTTGTTCATGGGGACAAATGGCGTAACAGTTATTGATTACTATGCCTGGGATGCAGCAAGCACTCAGGAATATTAGTAATTTACTATTAGCTGTCATTGTTATTAATTTATAATACTGGCAGGAATATCAATTCAAAGGAAGCGGCAGTATATCGGAAAAGTCCCCAGGTAGCTCTACCTTGGAACCTTAGTGTATTCAGAAAGTGAAATGTCAGGTGTGAGGTAGAGCTCAGCGGTAGAACCCTTGCTTGGTATATGTGAGGCCCTGGCTTTGATGCACAGGATCAGGGGAAAAAAGGAAGAAAGAAGCATTTCCAGTAACAGGAGTGAATCCTAGGGCCCTGGGCTTTGAGCGAGCAGTAGGACGAATAAAAGCAAACCAGGCGATTCCTGTCACAGATACCCAGAAATGTGAAATTCAAGGTTGAAAATGTAGGTGGAAGACAGAGGAAGATGTCAGGTATGGAAAACAGAGCAGAAGGCTGACTGCTGAATTATTAAGGAAAATATTCTTACCGGACTAGCTACATTTTAGGGATATGTTGGCCTTGAGGTGGTAACTCTTAAGTTTTGGGATAATCAAAAGCTTGACAAAGACTCTGGCCGAAGTCAGATGTGCCTTCTAGTTTAATCTTGACACTCAGAAACTTCTATCCTGAGCAAATTTTATTTCAAATCGATGATTCTGTTTAATGATTATAAAATGAGGATGGTTGTATTTGCTTTGATGACTATGCAGCACTGTTGGGTGATTAAATTAGATAATGTATTAAAAAGTGATTGGAACAATCCCAAAGTACTATACCAAATCATTAACAAATTCATTCAGGAATATTTATTGAGTCTGTGTCCTGACCCAGGGATTATAGTATGAAGATTCAGTAAGGAAGGTTTTATTTATTGCTGCGCAGGCCTCACAATCTAAAAGGGAGTCAAATATCAACAACGCATCCCAAGAAGTGCATAATGTAGGATATAAAAAGATACCGGCTTTCACGAAGGACATACACAAGACTCAGTTAAACTCAACATGGCAGGAACAGCTACAGGTGCCTCGGAGAGTAGAGAGGATGAGGAGTCACAGAGGACATAACGCAGGAGCTTTGTGTGGGCGGACGGCTGGAAACTTTGCCGTTGGGCTGAGTGTGGGGACACACGTCCCAGGAACAGAAGAGGGCAGAATGGACAAAGGCACAATGGTACCTTTGTGGATTGAATTATATAGAAAAGTTGGAGGTAAACGAAGCCAGAGTCTCCTCCTTGAGATCTTCCATTCTTTTGTCTTCTTCTTACCACGGTCATCTCAGTTCCAGAGCACATCAGGAAAAGACCGCCCTTGACCCTGGAACACTTTCATTTATCCTGCTCCCGTTGTTCCTTCAGTTAGAGCAGTGTCTGCTTTGCACCTGCAAGTGTTCATGCAATGACAGTCAGTGGCAGGTGTGGCTTCTGTGCTGACTTCCACGGACCAGTATTTGTACCTTTAGCAAAGCGGCCTCTGCCTGGGCTAAGGGCATTAACAGAGCAAGTGCTCATGGCCTTGTTTCTTCCTCGTAGCTGAGCAGAAGTTTTCAGTTTCCATTGCCTGCTGGCTACTTCACCCTTCTGAGTAGAAATATTGTGATGAAGAAGCCCAACTGTTAGCATAATTTTGTTGATGCAAGACATCTGTACATTACTTCACGGCATCTGGTGGTGTTTGAAATATACAGAATCCAGAGCACCGGCTTCAAATTCTGCAAGTGCACCATGTGACACTGCAGGAAATATTCAGTTACTGTGACAGCACTAAAGCTCCAGGAAAAGATGAAATAAAGGACGGGTATATTCTGGAGAAATAGCTCTTGAATATACATGTAATGTCTGCACAGAGACAATCCAGTCAAGGCTATATCGTTTCATGCAATTTCAAGCTACTGTTCTTTTGTGTCACGATGGGTTCTCCTAAAGTACTTTTTACATTGCAGGATGAAAAAGAGATGTCTCCTGGTTCTCTTTCATCTGGCATACACTAATTTAGCACTTGGTAAATGCTAACCATTCTGTGGACAGTGAGTGTAAAGAGATGAGCGATTCCTTCAAGGAAGAGAAGATGCAAGTGAAATGCGCAGCATCATATTCCCTTTGAAGAATCACTGCTGTGGTCTTCATAAGGTGGTCAGTCTGGGTGCTCTGCCATGCAAATAATGTAGAGCTGTTGATATGTTCCATTTGGAGCTTTTTTTTTTTTAAAAAAAAAACTCAAAATATTCAGGAGAAAATCTATCACGGTAGGTTACCACAGAAATTTCCACATGGCTCATAAAGTTGGAAAGATGACAATCTGGATGTTTGGTTGTGAGTAGAGACAAAAAGTAGGGAAGGGAGGAGGGAAGGATGAAGGAAGGGAGAGAAAGAGAGATAGATAGATAACAAGACTATATAATACTATTTAAACTTTATGTCAAGTGAGCCTGCAGCTTAATGAATCCATATTTATTTAGAAATGCATTTCTTTAACTGATACTCGAAGGTGTAATGTTGCCATCCTTGTATCCTAAAATATCAGAATAGCTGATCTGAGAAAGGGTAGAAAAAAGAATCTAACCCCACTTTATGAGAAATTTGGTTATCTTATAGAAGAGAAATCAATAAATATCTAGTGCACATTATGGCTCAGGCCACCCAAGGTAGAGCTTTGCAAAAGTGGTACACTCTTTTAAAAAAATTAACAATGTGGCGTCATCTAGTGTAAAGAACCAGCAATTCTTGGTGTAGGAATTGATGTGCACTTGTTAAGGAGTATGTTTACATGTTTTGCCTCATGCAAATGAGGTGGGGCTTTTTCAGAGGCGGCTGAATCTAGGGTGTGTGATGCTGGGGTTAAGGATTTGTGAGTACTAAATCAGTCCACTGATTGCTTTGGCTCCACCTCAATCCCAGTAGTCTGGATAAGATGGAAGGGACAGAGAGATGCTGTGAAGGTACCTTGTTGCATGTGGTAATTTCTGACTGCCATAAACTGTTGCCCCTCTGCCACCCTGACTTGGAGCCAGCCAATTATGGACTGAAACCTCTATGAACTGTCAGATAAATAAACTTTCCCTCTTTAACTTTGGGTTTTTGCTATCTTAGCCACAAGAAAATAACTAAGACAGTGTGAATATTAAAATCTATGCACAAAAGAGTGTTTATTGTTTACAATAGACCCAAGATAGGAATAAGATATGTTCACCAAATAAAATGTGTATCTAAATGTACAATGAATATACAAAGGAAAGAAATGAAGCGTAACTACATTTAATAACATTGTAATCTGACAATCACAATGTTAAGTGAGGGAAGCTAGATATACAGAAATGAATAAAATATCATCCTATTCATTTACAGCATAAAAAGTGAAGTTGAAATATGTTATTTGGGAAAATGCTTGGCAAAATATTAAAGAAAAGCAAGGAAAGGATGTTTGAAACAGTTGGATATACTACAGTTACTTCTAGGACATCTGGAGTGTTTTGAAATCAGGAGGCTTTAGGGATACTAAAAGTTTTAATTTTTGAGGCAATTAGTGATATACTATATATGAGCATCCACAGCATAAAGACTAATAGAATCACACCTACACATGTTTCATGTACCTTTTTAAAACAAATATAAAAATGGGGAATGATCTAGGGATAGAGGAAGACGGGAAGGAGGGATAGGGGGAGGAAAGTGCAATCGATTAAGATACATATCAACTCCCCAAGGTGATATATTATGCACCACAAACACAGTATCACAAAATGTGTATGGATTTTAAATGGCAACCAATAACCAAAACTTCAATGGAGAAAAATTTTATCACATCTTAGTTATTTTACTCATTGCTGAGTCAAAATACCCAACACCCAAAGTTAAAGGAGGAAAGGTTTATTCGGCTCACAGTTTGTAGAGAATTCAGTCTGTGATTGGCCTGCACCAAGGCAGGGTGGCGTGGCAGAGGGGCATCACAGAGGAGACACAGTTCATGACACACAGAAGGTAACAAACCAACAAGGGACTACCATAGCCCTTTCTATCCCGTATATCTTAACAGGGCTACTTAGGGCGGGCAGCACTCACACCCTTAATCCTAGTGCCTTTGATCCTAGCATCACACCATGAATCAATCCCAGTGTCACACACTCTAGATTCAGCCACCTCTGAAAAAGCCCCACCTATGATGAGGCCTTGGGGGACACCTAGACACGAGCTATAATACTAACAAAGAGAATAGAAGATCTGAAACAAAAAATAGAACATTTTGTGTTATTTGGGATGACTCAGTAATAAGTTCAATTCCCTGAAAATTAATTGATCAATCCCATGCAACCAGAAGTAAAATTTTATCTGGTGAATTTTTAGGCCTCAATGTGATAATTTTAACGTTTACATGGAAGGATAAAGACTAACACATAGCTGATCCTGCTTTGAAAAATGAAGAGTCTAAAGAAGAGATTTACTTTCTCATACAAGATAACAACCATATTAATAAAACCAATATAATTACAGCCCAGGAACAATGAAAGTGAAATAGTGAGCTTACTAACATAACCAAAAAGCCAGTACTCAAAAACAGCATCAAACATCAATAAGAAATGAGCAGGTTGCTTGCATATGTCTCTGAGAAACTGATTCACAATATGGAGAAAAATAAAAACAACCCTTACTGAAGTACATATACGAGCATACTTATCATAATGGCAGCATGTACACAAAACTTGGCATGCAAGACCAGCATTTTTCTAAGTTTGAAAAAAATCATTAGCTTGTTCAATTCTCGCTACAATACTGTTGAGTTCATTAGTATTATAACATCTATTTTTTAAATAAAGAGATGTAGAGAGGATCAGCTGTGTAAATTTACTCAATTAATAAGCGAAGGGGCCAACACTGTGTGTCCACAGTATTGATTTCAGTATCTTCATTTCAGTTACAATACTCTAGTGTAAAATTATAAATTTCACAGTAAATCTTTGTGATCTAGGTATGGGGAAGGGATTTTTTTTTACAATATTCCAAAAGCAAACAAAAAATTTTATAAAATAGGAATTAACTGTTTTTATTCACTGGAGATTGAATGGAAAATTTAATTTTCACTGAACAAGAGTTTCAGAGCTAGATTATTAAGCAATTTTTGCTAACCAACAGCAAAAATAGAGCAACTCAATTGGAAAACAAGAGAAAGATAAAGGAAGTCATCCAGTTAAACTGGAGAAAACAAATCCTCCTCTCTGTTCTTCTCTTCTCCCTGAAATCCTGCAATCAATGAAATGATGCCCAAAGGCATGCATTTATGGAAGTCGAAATGAAAAACTGACATCACTTTTTACTCATTGTAATGAAAACATCAGAAAGCTGAATCATGCCAGATGTTGGCAGTGACTCACGATGTGTCCTTTACTACTTTAGACAAGATAGACAGAGACAGACTCGCTGCAGAAAGACCTGGCAGTTCTTTGGCGATCACAAGTGTGCACAGACTGGCACCACAGTGCTACTCCTGAGCGAATTCCTGGGGAATTCCATCTCACGGGCAACAGAGTCCTCACACGTGGTTGCTCACCGGTAGGTTGTTTAGTAGAATTAGAGGCTATCGACTGAAAGGCGAAGTGGTAGTTTCATGCCACAGAAGACAGTAAGTCAGTTAGAAACAACAGACAATGTACAGACAAAACTTTATAAAATTTAAAAATGCTAATTGAAATAGTAAGAAATAGAATGAGTTCTCACGTGTTTTACCAGAAGGTGTGCAAACGAAGCATACTAGAGTCATTCTGAGAGGAGAGAAAATGGAGGAGAGAGAGAAAAGAGAATAAATACATGGGTGAATGGGTGAATACAATACAAACACGGATAGCTGATCACCAGACTGTGGAGTCTGACGAAGTTATGCCTTTACTCCTAAGCTCATGGAAAGGAGATAAAAGCAATAAGGAAACAAGACCAACATGGAACTAGACTCCGTGAAGTTTATCTTCCAAGAGAGGAAACAGATACACAACTACTGGTAACAACCTTTCTCTTTAAACTACTATGCTGAGAGGTCCCAAAGATGATGAAAGTATATACAATACCTAAGAGAAAATGAGTATATTATTATTAGTCAAGTTTGAAGACACTAAATATTTGTGAGATACAGAAATTAGACTTAGTAGGTCATCCATGTATCCTCTAGTATGGAATTCAGGAGTGTTGGAAGTGTCATATGTTTAGTTTTTAACTAGGAATTATAGACTCATTTATTATTTCAAATAATTTATGTATTATGAATCGATTTGAGGGTGAGTATTTATTTAGGGAATCAGAAGACAATTATTTAAAAAATAGTAAACGAACATAAGAATTTATGAATTCCATAAAACAAAGCAAAAAAAAAAACCCAAGAAGAATTAAACTCTCAGAAAACGACAATGGAGAGGTCTGTAAAAGCTGCTAAGTGAAACAAAAATTATAATAAACCACTTTGAGATAAGAGAAACTCAGTAAGAAAAAAAATTTACAGATTCTTTCAAAGTGAACCTTAGAAACAGAATTGCTAAGGTCAGTACTGGCGAAGGTATTAGAGCTTTCAGGGATACAAACAGCCCACCGTGGTCCCTTCTGCCACAGGTTCAGCACCACTGGCTGAGGATCAACCTAAAAAATCTTCTCTTGTTTTTTATAGAGTGAAACAAAAGAAACTGTAACAAAAGAAGAGAATTTGTAATTAAATAATTAAAGATGCAGTGATGAAAACAGTTAATCAGAAAACATATATGTGACTGGAAGAAAGCCTTCACTGTGCGTTTTACAACAACAACAATGAAAAAAAAGC
This sequence comes from Fukomys damarensis, assembly GCF_012274545.1. NCBI lineage: Eukaryota > Metazoa > Chordata > Mammalia > Rodentia > Bathyergidae > Fukomys > Fukomys damarensis. Next base: position 9,739,727 of record NW_022900943.1, on the reverse strand, counting down.
ATGCAGAATCATGCAAAGGTATGTTTTAAAAATTTTAAGTGAGTAGGGTTTTTTTAAAACTTAAAAGCATCTTGGAGGAAATTCTCATTATCATGAAAGAAACATAGGTCAAGTCACCACCATTTTTTTTTCTTCTGTGACTTTAAAATGTAAGAAAACTATGCTTCAGATTTGTAGAATTACAGATTTTCAAATGTGGTACATACAATTTTTAGTGCATATTGTACCCTAAGTATCTTCTATTGAGCTTAGTTATTATACTGTAGAATAGTGAACTTTTTTAGATCTAAATTGGCTCTGGATACCTATATTTATTAGAAATCATTAATCAAAGGTATACTTCAGGTGGCCAAAATATAAACAAAGATAAATAATCAACAACTCAGGACAAAAACCTCTCTTTTGCTGAAAATCAGAATATTACAGTTGTCAAGCACACTGGCTTTTAGTGTGGCTTGAGTTACAAACTGGATATGATAATTATGTGATTTCTTCACAACTCATTTCTTTAAACATCTATGAAATGGGAAGAAAAGTATTGTATTTTTTGCCGGCTTAATGTGAACATTAAATGGATTGATATTTTTAAGTAGTTACGAAAGGGTCTGGTACATAGTAAGTTTAGTGAATGTGGTCTGTAATTATATGTTTAGATTCTAACAGCAAACTAGCAAAATTTTTGACTGTCCAATTTCTATGGAGCAATTAGCTATGCTAATGAGATGACAGACATGGAAGTCATACAATAATAATAATTCTAATAATAGCTAAATATTGAGTGTTAACGTGGCAAGCGTTCTCCAAGACAGACAGACAGACAGACAGACATGTCAAGAATGCATGTGATAAAGTATTCTAATGCAGTCATGGAAGATGTGTATCGGGTCAGTCGGTCTTTGGCGAGAGGGCGCCATCAAATCCATGTCCTAGATTGGATGGCTTCATGGTAGGTCACTGAACTGTCTTTTCTTGCTAATCAAGCCTGCCACTGAATTGCATGCTATTTTACATAATTTTAATTTTGTAAAAATAGTTGAAGAGAAAGAGGTATGGCATGAGACGGTATTGTGTGCCCTAAATCTCGTGTGAGACAAATTGAAGACTTAACTTTGATGAAACTAGTGTTGAACTAGCAGAGGTCAATGCTCAAATCCTAGCTTCAGCATTTATAAGCTCTTGCGCTCTAATGGATCAGATTCCAAAAATATCCACCATTCTGGAAGGCAATGCACACTCACTCATTTAGAGTTGACTTCGAATAGCATTCACTTGAATCCACTGGGGCAGCCATCTTTTTTTTTCTGTTTACAGTGTGATTACTTTCAATTACAGATTCGTGTGAAGTTGAAAATTTGAGCTCTTAGAACAAATCCAGCTTTATTATTCATTTGTTGTTTATTCCTCTTAAAGGTTACAGCAGTTCAGTTACTTATGTATAAGTCCTAGATAGACCCAAGTCCTACGGATTCAAAAAATTATTTTTAAAAATTAGTTTTAGATGACTTTTCAAAGCCTTTACAACTAATGAAATTGTTCCAAAATATTCAGATGTTCTTTAAAGTGTTCCTAAAGGACAAGACTATAAATACAGCAGATATTAATATCATGATGTGAAAAATCTATTGCAAAGTAACATTAGGTTCTAGAAATTTTATCAACATTATCTAGGATATTAAAATTTCCCTAGGAAATTGTCATGAACCAATTGAGAGTTATGTTTTCCTAAGAAAAAGGAATTTTTAAATTTAAGAAAATGACTCTGACATTCCATTAACAATGAACAACATGGCCATAATATATGCACCTATAGATCTCTCCCTTGAGTAACAGAGGTTAAACTGTTCAAGGTTAATTTCTTTCTTTATAGCTATTTTTCAAAGCCAATCTCTGGAGACTTAAGGTATAGATTTATGAATCATGCAGGGCAAAGGGTAGTTCCAAACAGGAAATAGAAGAGACGATAAGCTGATAACATGTGTTTTTGCTGGCCAAATTTTCGCTGTATAGATTTGCAGGGATATAATGGGTATAAAGCCAACAGTGAGATCAACCTCAGGGTTAAGAGCATGGACCTCCTGAAATCAAGTCTGTTAGCAGCATGGGGATTTACTTGTCTTCAGTAACTTGCTAATGAAATTTCCCATCATTCTTTTATTTTCAAAAGCTCCATGATTTAAAGATGTTAATCTAATATTTGGATTCACTGTCACTTAAGTCAGCTTATGAAATATTTTTTGACCCTCAGTCTATGCTAGATACTTGAGAAACAGCTTAGCACTGGAAATAAAAAAGGAAGCCATTATTCTGGATATCACTGCTTATCATTAATAGAATTATATTAAGAAAACTTTTTAATTTTAGGGGACACAGTAAATACTAAAGACATTTAAGTGTACTCCAAATTATTCCAAAACATGTTACCATATGATTTAATTCTTAGTTTGAGTAGAAATCATACTGTCCATGTGTGGCAATCAAGTACTTGTTTTCTATATAAAATGAAATAACTAACTTAGAAAAAAGTGTGCTAAAAACGGTGCTACAACTGGGCATATATCATTACATTTCTAAATTTTACTTTCTTTTTCACTTTCTTACTTAGAAGATTTTCTTTTCTTTTTGTTATATAAAGAATTGAACCTAGGACATCTCACCTACTAGGTATATGTTCCTCTACAGAGGTGCAGCCTCAGCCCTTTTATTTATTTATTTATTTTTACAGAGTTTCACTAAGCTGTCTAGGCTAGCTTTAAACATGTGATCTTCCTGTTTCAGCCTCCTAACTAGCTGAAATTACAGATACGTGCACTTATAGGCTTATCTTTTTAAGACTAAAGGTAAATTAATGTGATTCTACTAATATAATTATTTGACTTTCTAGAGTAAGAGGGAACCTCGGTGTTATTTTAAATTGTGTTTCTCTAGTGGCCAGTGATGTTGAGCATTTCTTCATGTATTTATTGATCATTTGAGCTTCTTCTGTCAAGTACCTATTCATTTCACTTGCCCATTTTCACACTGGATCTTTTATTTTTGTGTCATCTATTATTTATATATTCTTTATATATTCCAGATACTAGTCCTCTGTCTGACGAATAGCTGACAATTTTTTTTCCCATTCTGTAGGTTGTCTTTTCACTCTGTTGGTTGTTTCTTTTGCTTTGCAGAAGTCCTTTAGTTTGGTACAATCCCATTTGTTAATTCTACTTACATTTCCTGTGCATCCAGGGTTCTGTTCACAAAGACCTTTCCTATGCCTAGGACTTCAAGAGTTTTACCTACAGTGGTACCTCGGTTCGTTAACTTAATTCTTTCCATGATTAGTATGGGCATTTTGATTACAATAGTTCTGCCTATCCACAAACAAGGGATATATTTCCATATTCTAATGGCCTGTTAGATTTCCTTTTATACATATTTTAGTTTTCATTGCAGAGATTTTTCACTTCCCTAGTTGGTTTAATTTCTAAGTATTTGATTTTTCTCAAAACTATTTTGAATGTATTTTGTCAGAATTTCTCAGTTGGTTCATTATCAGAGCACAGGAATTCTTCTGACTTTTGTGTGTTGATTTTGTATCCTGCTACATTGCTGAATTTAGTTACTAATTCTAGAGGTCCTTTGGTGAATTTTCTTGGGTTTTCTATGCAGAGGATCATTTCATCTGCAAATAATGGTATTTTGACTTTTTTTCCTATTCATACTGCTTTTATTTATTTTTCTTGCTTAATTGCTCTTGCTAATGCTGTGAGTGCTATGTTGAACAGGAGTGCTGGTAGTGGGCATCCTTGTCTTTGTTCCTGATTTTAAGAGGAAAGTTTTCATTTTTTCCTCATTTAATATGGTATTGGCAACAGGTTTGTCATAAATGGTTTTTATCAGATTGATATACCTATTTTCTTCAGTATTTTTATCATGAAAAGATGTTGTAATTTGTCAGTCTTTTTCTCTGTATGATCCTGTGACTTTTTGCGGGGAGGGGATAGAACTCAGGACCTTGCACTTGCAAGTCAAGTAGCAGCACCACTGAGGTAAATTCCTGGCCAGATCCTGTAAATTTTGTCCTTGCTTCTTTATGTGATGTATTGCATTTACTGATTTGCATATGTTAGACCATCCTTGTATCATTGAGATGAAGGCTATTTGGTCATGATGTTTGATCTTTTCTATGATTGTTGCATTCTGTTTACCAGTACCTTCTTGAGGATTTTCACATCTGTATTTATTAAAGAGATTGGTCTATAATCTCTTCTTTTGTTGGATCATTATCTGGTTTTGGAATCAAGTTAACTTTCAGGAATGACTTGCGAGTTCTTTCCTTTCAGTTTCATTAGTAATGAGGAATACTGGTGTTAGATCTTTTGTAGAATTCAGTGAATCCATCCAGGTCTGGACTTTCCTTGATTGGCAGTTTTTTTTTTTAAATTACTGTTTCAATTTCATTACCTGTTATTGGATTATTCAATGTTTTAAAATCCTCTTTCTTTGGTTTTGGTGTATTATATATATGTAGGAAACTATCCATTTCTTATTGGTGTAAAGGTCTGAAAAGTTGTTAATTATCTTCTTTACTTCAACAGTGTCCACTGGAATTTTATTTCTAATTTTTGATTAGATTGGCTAAAGGTTTGTTAATTTTGTTTGCTTTTTTTTTGGAAAGCAAACTCTTTGTTCTTTGATTCTTTGTAATTTTGTGTCTTTAGTTCATTTATTTCTGTTCCAATCTTTATAATTTCCTTCCTTGTACTAGCTTTGTGTTTGTTCATATTTTTCTAGGACTTTCTCAGCTATAAACTTCCCTCATGGGCTCTTTCCATTGTGTCCCATAAGTTCTGGTCTATTGTACGGGCCATTTAGTTAGCATTTAGTTCTAGAAATTGTCTTATTTCTTCCTTGATATCTTCTGTAAACCACTTTTATAATCTGAGATTCCCTGTCAGGAATATTTATTTTTTATTTTTGGTACTGAGTATCGAATTCAGGACCTTGTGCTTGCAAGGCAGGTGGCAGAAACACTGAGCTAAATCCCTGGCCCTAAACCACTTTTATTTAAGGTTGTATTGTTTAGTTTCCATGTATTTGCAAATTTCTATGTTTTCCTTTGTTGTTGATATCCAGTTTATGCTATAATCTGATAATAAATATGGTATAATTTAAATTCTTTTGCATTTACTTAAGCATGCTTTGAAGGATAGTACATGATCTATTTTGAAGACATTTACATGTGTTATTGAGAAGAATATATATTTTTGTTGTCGAGTGGAACACTGTAGATATTTTTTAAGTGCATTTGTTAGAAGGTTTTATTCAAATCTGATATTTCTTTGGTGATTATTTTTGTCTAGTTGATCTATTTTTGATACTGGGGTATTGAGGTCCCTCACTATAATTTTGTTTATGTTTATCTGCGATTTTATGTCTAGTAGTACTTGTTTTATGAAGTTAGTGTGCAGTTTAGTCCATAAATGTTAATAATTGCTACCTCTTCCTGTTGAATTATTCCTTTAATCAATACGTAATGACTTCCTTGCCTCTTTTGATTAGTTTTGACTTGAACTCCCCTTTGAATGTATGATAGCTATGCCTGCTTTTTTGGGGTTCCTGTTGCATGGAATATTGTTTTCATTAATTAATTTTTAATGTATGAGTATTATTTTTATTAAGTATGTTCTTTGCATACAGTAAACAATATTGTGTACTGTTGTATACTGTTGCATTTTCTTTGTCCATTCTGCCAGTCTATCTTTTGATTGGGAAATTAAGACTGCTCACATTAAGAGTTATTACTGATATATATTGACTTAATTCTGTCATCTCATTTTACTGTTGATAATTCCCTATTTTTATCTGCTATTTACCTGCTTACTCTTCCTGGTGCAGTCATTCTACTGGACCTGTTTGCATTATTAGCTTCACTGTCATTTTCTAGGATGTCCTTGAGAATTTTTTTGATAGCTAGTTTAGTGGTAATGGATTTTTTTTGGTGTGATATTTTTTATGAAAATATCTTACTTCTCCATCTATTTTGATAGATAGCTTTGTAGGGTATATCAGACTGGGTTGAAAATTATTTTCTTTTGCAGCTTGAAACACTTCATTCTCTCCTGGCCTTCAAGGTTTGTGTTGAGAGATCTAAAATTCTAATGGGTTTTCTTTATAAGTGATTGTTTGCTTTTCTCTGACCTCTTGGAAGATTTTATGCTTGTGTTGTACTTCTGGGATTTTTGACTATGATATGATTTGACTATCATATGTCTATGATACGACTATGATATGATTTTTCTGTTTGTGACTTTGGGGTTCTATATGACTCATTTTTCTGTATGTTAAATTCATTTCTCTTATTTGGAAACTTTTACTCTATCATTGGTATTTCAGTAAGCAAGTTTTTTATGCCTTTTGTGCTGTGTTCTGATTTTTCACTAGTTCTAATTAATATTATATTACTGTCATCTAGTAGATGTTGGATTCATTTCTCATGTCCTCTTGTTGTTTTTAACATGTCCTTCATTTAATAAATATTTCTACAATGGCTTCCAGCTCACCAAATCTAGGCCGTGCCTACCAGCAAATTCACAATTTTCTTTCTCTACATTAGTAATTCCGATTCAGTGATTACCATATCTTTAGACTGTAAATATAATCAAATATTATTTATTTTCCTCATAATTTTAAGAATATTCAGAGCCACATATTTAGAAACACCTTTTTATTACTATTCACCTGTAAAGCACCAAGAAATAAAGATGTTTATGTGGTGCCCTGAGTAGGGGCACACTTCAGAATCGATTAAGTGGATCATCAGTCATACTCACTTATATGAGTTGACTACTACCATGATGTACTCACTGTAAAGTACTACGGCAAAAATGTATTTGATGTGATATATTTATCTCATTTTGTTAGTCATTTTTTGTCCTTGTTCTGTTTTCATTATGAGTTTAATATTTTGGTGGTTTTCCATCATGTGAACAATACTGTGATTAGTAGTAATTAGACTGACCCAAAATAACCCAACTGACTATAGTTAAAATCGACCTCCATGAAAATTTCATCGAATTGTTTTTGCCTTAAGAGAGATTGGTGAAAACAAAATACCTCATTAGGAATTATAACTGATAATGTTTTAAATAAGCAGAAAAATAAAACAGTAGGAAATTTCCTCATTTTCTTATTTTCCACTTTTTTGTCCCAGAGAATTACAACGTCTTCCTGAAGGAACATGAAGAGTCTTCGCACAAGTTGTTATTTTTCTTTACCTCTGCCTCTTAAAGTGACACTGCTGTGTTTAGGAAACAAGCTGTTTATTTTATACACTTTCTTCATTTCACCCTTATCACAACTGTAAAAGTTGGGCATTATTATTTTTTAGGTGTGGAAACAAGGGTTCACAGAAATCAACTCACATTTTTATTAAGTGATGTGTCTTATTCTCAAACTCAAATTCAAAGACTTTTTTTTTTAATGAGCCTTTCACTGTAAATATGCTTTAGAATACTGGCACTTTAGTATGAAATAAATTCAAAGTACCTATTCTCTACTTAATATAGGACATTGATAAAAAATCATATACTTGTATTTAAAAAGTTCCTTCTGTAAGTATTGATTGCAACAATATCATACAAACAAAACAGTACAATAAAAACAAAATTGCTTTTATTAAGGTTAAATTACTGATTTCCCAATTTAATATCACAAAATTCACATATTTTAAACTACAATTGGAAGGATTTAATGAGATTTGAATTGTAAAATGTGTCCCGAGGAAAGTTAAAGAGTAGAAATGAATAATTTCCTTAAAAAGAAATAAATTCAGTGAACATTTAACAAGGTGAACCTCCCATTTTTATGGCAGTGTTTTGTATCCAAATGCATAAACCTAAAATAAAAATAATTCAGTTTATTTGAAGTTTAAAACAAAATACTAAAGCATCATACAGATATAAATTGAAACCTAAATTATGAACTGTTCTGAAACATAACAATGCATTCCTTGGGATAAGAAGACTTCTAGAAGCAAAAGCCAGTAAGTGGTAGTAAAATCCATCTTCCCTTTGACGTCTCAGGCACATTAGGCTAATTCTGGAAATAAATCCCATCCACTGGTGAGTTAACCTCTCATTCTCATTGCAGAAGTTATCTGCAGCCTTGAGTGGAAGTGTTTTCTTTCTCCTTGGTCTTAGTCCTTTCTTTAGTGGCCCTGTATTTATGGCTCACTTGGGGAATTCATCCGGGGTAAGAATGTGCATTTGGAAATCATTCATTTCACGAAAGCTCAGATGCAGGAGTCATACATCACATAAATCCTTTGACTCTTTTTAACATGGATTCTTTTTTCTCCCGTGAGTTACAATAAGTCACTCATTTGATGGTTTAGTGTTTTCAACATTATTTACCTGGGATTCATTTCATTTGGTCTTTGGAAATGATTGAATCAAGTTGGATAAAGATTTACTTTTGACTTAGTTGATTCTAACTTTTCCTGCAGGCTCATTAGGTTGAAGGGGTGGGGGGACCTCCCGAGAGATTTTTTGTTTTGCTTTGTTTGTATTTTTCATTGTGTGATCAGAAATGTAAATGAGAAATGAGAGCATATTTATTCTAAAATGGTTAGGTTTGGGATACATTTCGTTTAGACCTTTAAAGATTATTAAAAGAACTGGGTGGCTGGGCATGGTGATGCATAATTGCAGTTCCAGCACTTGAGAGGCTGAAGCAGGAGGATCACCACAAATTCAAGTCTAGCCTAGCTACATGGCGAGTTCAAGGCCAGCCAGAACTACATACTGAGACCATGTCAAAAAAAAAAAAAAAAAAAAAAAAAAAAAAAAAAAAAAAAAAAAAAAAAAAAAAAAAAAAAAGAAAAAGAAAGAAAGAAAGAAAGAAAAAAGAACAGAACAAAGCAGTTCCACTGGAAGCAGTGACATCTGGGAAGAGAGCTGAGCCAGGCTGAGAACTGTGGGCTGGGCTGCTTGTGACATATATGCAGGGATTAGTAAAAGGTCACCCACACTCCCAGCACTGTAATACAAGCATTGTTAGAAGTTTGTTGTCTTTTCACTACTTCCCTGGGTAGTTTTTAAAGATAGTCACATCATTGTTCTTTAAGTTTTATATCACTTTTCCACATATTGTTTCTTAAAATCATTTTTCATCTTCTCATATGGTCATAATTGTTTTTAATATCTACTAAAGAATACAATATAAAAATTCATTTTAGCAATTAAAAAATAGAGCAAGTACCTCACTAAGAATATACTTGGCACATGTATGTATCTGTGTGTGTGCGTGTGTGTGTGTATAATGTAAATTATTGCTGCTAAATAATATTTTGTGGCACTTGATTGGATCAGATGATTTTATTCACTATTTTAAAAATATATGTCATATCTTACTGTGATACTGCAACTTTCTTTTTTCTTTCTTTGTTTTGGTACCAGGGATTGAACTCAGGGCCTTGTGCTTGGAAGGCAGGTGGCAGAACCACTGAACTAAATCCCGGCCCTATTGCAACTTATTTTGCAGTAGATTGGGTACTTAACTTTTAATAAATACTTGAGTAACTGACCACCTACATTGGCTATTAGAACCAAAGCAATCATAGATATCATTCATGTGGACTGACGATAGTCTGCTGTGTACAAAACCCATCATAGTTTAATGTTCCAACAATCCTAAATGTAGCAGGAAAACAAATTTCTTGAGGTTATAAGGTGTTAGGTAGGACAGGTTGCCTGCCCACCCATTTATAGAGCCCACATTCTTAGTTATTCTGCTAAAAAATCATTTTAAAATAGCTATTAGAGCTTATAAAATTAAATTTTCTGCTTTTAGCAATACACAGAGTACCTATAACCTGATGTTAATGAAATTATTGAATGAATATTTTAAATACTGATTAGAAAATTATATTCATGTGCATCTAATTAAAGCAAAACTTCATGAAATAATCATCCAGTAAAAAAGAAAAATCTTTTCATCTTTTCCATTAACCAAAAGATGCAGCATTGCTCTGTCCTTCCCGTACTTCCTGTCTCTGCTGTCCTTCGTCTATTGGCTGTGAACACTTTTCTGTGGTGTATCAAATATAAAACTAACTTTGACTATGTCAGTAGCAGTTGACAGGGTCCTCACAGTTCACCTGTATATGTACTCGGTGCTACTTACCGACCTTTACCTTGAGATCTGCAGTTTAACTAGATGCACACTGGGGGCTATGTGCTGTACCACTGTTCATTCTGCTGTGGATGCCTCTCTTTCAATTTTATATGAATTCTCCAAAGCAGTCCCAACATTATTGATTGTTGGTGATACATAGCTACACCTTGGTTTGATTTTAAATTGAAATAGACACTTGATACTTATAAAAGAGATATAGAATCATTATAGAAATTAAAAACTGTAAAGAAACCCAACCACTTATAAGAAAAATCAAAAGATAATGGCTATTTTTATTTTGTATAATTTTTTTCCTATGTTAAAAAAAAATATATATATATAATGGCTGGGGTGTAGTTTGGTGGTAAAGCACCTGCCTAGCATGTATGAGAATACCTAACTCCTGTTCTGGACCAAAGGAAAAGTGTCTATTGGCCATTTTGCAAAGCAATGGGAAACCAGAATGCAGGTGACTTAATACATAAATAAGGTGATTCACTCTACCAGTGGTCCTGCATAGTTATATTAAGATGCTAAAATGAAGAAATACTGAAACTAATTAGTATATTTCTTGCTCTACTATTGATTGTTTCTGTGACATATATTAGAACTGTTTGTATTTAGAAAACTAAGAAATTCTGGCTTTTATCATCAAAACTATCGGTGGTATCTTTGATTAGTATTCATTATTTGGGCTCAGATAATAAAATGTTGAATGTAATGACTAAAATTCATTGGTGTGACCTGGAATTTTATGCTACTGGAGATAAAAGCAGGTTTGGAAGTTCCTCTCATGAATTATTTTCAAAAAAGAAATATTTTGAATTAATTTACATTGAAACTTCTTAACTACTGTAGTTTATCCACTATTATTACTATTAACAAAAATTATTTTTTAAGATCTCCCCTAATGTCTTAGTTATTTTTCTCTCATTGCTGAGAAAAAAATACCAGACACCCAAACTTAAAGAAGGAAAGATTTAGTGTACCTCACAATTTGTGGAGGCTTCAAGGCAAGTTGGCATGGCAGAGGGGAATCACTGGGGAGAAACAGTTCATGGTGGGCAGAAGGCAGAAAAATAGCAAAGCAGAAGCAGTGAGTGAACAGCAGCAAGCAACAGAAGCAGCAGCAGCCCTCTTTCTGTCCACTGTATGTGATTCATACCTAGGGTTCAGCACCCTTGGTCCTGGCTTCACACTGTGAATCAATCCCACATCACATCCTTAATTCCAGCATCATCCACTCTAGGTCCAGCCACCTCCAAAAAGTTCCACCTACCACTACATGAGGCTTTCACAGGAGGACCTCTAGATACAATCCATAACACCCTACAATTGTTTTGTGGAAACAATAAAATTATTTTATGTTTTCTTTCCATTGAAGTTTATTTTACTTCATCTGTTTTTGTGCCCCTAGTTGGAAAATTTAATGTGTGTTTTTCTTGAAGACAAGAAGACACCGACATTTTTTCCTACACAGAATTGCAACAAGAAGTGAAGTCAGTCCTTAGAGGTATCAATTCAGAAAAAAACAGGTAGGAATTAATGGGAATTACTATATTCCGATTGAAGTTGGAATGGTTAGTTTCAGTTTCTTCTTTGGTATGAGAATATTTATACAAGTTTATTGAGTAATATTCTGCATGAATTTCATAATTAATATTAGTGGATGCTATGAATCAGGCTCTGGCTTTCAAGTAGTCACATCTAAGTTTTTTCATCTGTAAAATTATGTGATTAAATCACACTTTATGAATGAAAAGGGTTATAAAGGTGTAATCAATATTAAATGTAGAAAGAAAGCTCACCCTTAAAAAAGAAAAAAGATGCACCTCCTATCTATGATACAAATTTGTTTGGTCTTTGCTCAGAAGACAGATGATGTATTCACAAGAAATAAGAGGTGTAATGCCAAAGACCAAGAGGACCTGAAAGGAGAAACATTGAGAATTTAAAATGCTTTTAAAGTGAAATAAATTTGCCAGTATGAATTTACTTCCACATGTTAAATGCAATATTTACCTAGCCAATTCTTTTTATAAGAGATAAAAAGCAAAACAACTTTTTTGAAAATGAACTACAATAAAATTGTAAGTTCAGGTAGCATTCATTCAGAACTTGAGATTAATTTAGACCCATTTGGACTTATATTTTCCTATTATTGATAAAGAGGGTATTTGTGGGTTTTTTTGTTGTTGTTGTTTTGTTTTGTTTGTTTTTTGAGACAGGGTCACACTATGTAGTTGAGACTGACCTGGAACTTACTATGTAGCCCAAGCTTGTCTCAAACTCACAGCGATCCTCCTGCCTCAGCCTCCTGAGTGCTGGGATTACAGGCGTACACCACCACACCCAGGAAGAGGGTATTTGTTAAGCAAACCCCATAACGTAAAAATCTTAGAGTGTCTTCAAGCACTTCTACATATATGAAGACTATGGAGAACCCCTAGTCAATTTCAGTTGGCCTGTGGTTCTTAATTATCTACTGAAGGTGGAGAGAGTGAAACCATAGTAGAGCAAGGGCACAGCTTAGAAATGTCCAATGTTGAGTGATTCTGTCTCTGTTAGAAAGAGGAATGTATTATCCATCTACGAAAAAAAGGTAATAAGTTTACAGAATACACAGTACTGCTTACACTTAAAGTGTAATTTAGATAAGAACTTGGGCTCATCAACAGTGTCAATAAGAACACATGGCACAGAGTAGATGCTCAGAAAATATTTGGATGAAACGAATGCATATCCTGAGTTGTTGAATGGCTTTTCATTTTAATTTACTAATGTTTATTGAGCACTTATTTAGCACTAGGCACCCTCAGTTTTGTGGGAAAAATTGATGAGTCTATTCGTTTCTAGTTCACATACGTAGAAGTTAGGTGAAAAGCACAGGTGATAGAAGATTGGTTTAGGTTATTGCAAAAAAATGAACAAGTAACACTATTTTCTGATTTTTTTTTTCTTAATTGAAAGACATTGAGTAACTCATTAGAGCTGTGCAGTATGCTTGTTTGGGTGATTTTAATTGAAGATAATTTTGCCCTGTCCATCAGATCAACAGTATTTTTAAATAGCTAATTTTGTAATTGCTAGTTCATCATAAAGATTTTGGAAATCTGCCTATATGTCTCGATTCAGGCAAATAAATACATTCCTCAATGTCTCCTCTGTTTGAATAGTTTCAAAGAATTAGTCATTAGCTAGGACTGAGCACTCAACTTTAAAGTTACGCTTACAGCAGACATTTGCAATAGTAATCTGGAGCTGTGGTGTTCGGGAAGCAGGAGGGAGCCACAGAGAGCGCGCTGCCGGATGGCTGGAGAGAGGAGGGGTGGGGCATGCAGCGCTTCTGTCCGCCTGCGACCCACCTTCCCTCCCCTCTCCTAAGCAGTCCGATGTCTGACGACACCGTGAGGACTACAGATGTGTTGGCTGAGATGCCTAACGAAACGGCAACAGAAAGAGATACTGTGGCACGGCGAGGGTCAGCACATCACACTGTAATAAGGACAAGAAAACTGACAAAATGTCCTTCTTTCTAGGAGACTTTTCCCACACTTTCACTGGCTGTCTTGTCTACGGTTCATGCCACACTACAGAGGAGTGGGGCACAAATTTGCTGTGAGTCCTGCTGTGTCCTAGAGTGAGAGCTGGAGAGAGGAGTGGGAACCCAGTGAGCACACAGAGTCTCTCACGAGGTTCTTCCCACGAGCAGGTGGCTCTGAAACTCCTGCTTTAGAGCAGATTCTACCATAAGACCTTCAGCTACTCTGCTTTTGTTTCTTATCAACACCAGAGACTTGGTCATTTAGCCCAGGGGATGTTAGCCATGCTGTTTTGTGGGTGGTGACGTGGGTAGGGTTCAAGATGTTTGCACTGATGGAAATCACCGCCACTCTGACAGCGATCTCATGAGCCCAAGATTCTACATCTTTCAAATTTCTTTCTCCTACCTCCCCCCACCCGCTTTTTGGAGATAGAGAATATCTTGCAATGTAGTCCAGGCTTTCATCAAACTTATAATTCTCTTACCTCAGCTGTTCTCAGAGGTGTGTTCCTAGAGGTGTTTGTTGCCGAGACGGATGGGTGTGGTCTGTAAATTGGTTTCAGGGTCGCAATTTATGCTAGGTCACATGGTTTCTTCTTTCTGAAACTGTTGAAAGTTATTGCCTGCCTATCAAAGATGGCTACAAAGGGACAAATAGCCTTTATGTCATCTTGCCTCATTTACCAACCAGAGGAAGAAAAATTGTGTTTTATGCCTTACATGCAAGTAGTGAGACTTATTTTCATAGCCATGTGGCAGGAACTGATTGGTTGTTCTCTTCAGCCTGGCTGGGAGGTGTGGAGTTCTTGTCTACTATGTATAAACTCTGTTCCCAGGGAGGTTGCTTGATGTTTTCCTGTTTCCATCTTTTCATTGGTAAAATGGGTTTAATAATTACATTTACCTCATAGTATCATTTTAGAGATATAGCGGATTAAGATAAGTGAAGAATTTGCTTTATAAGGATGTATATAGCAAATACAGCTATTTTGACCACAAAGTGAAAACATGAAAATTGATCTTGCACCCTATTACTTCTGCTAGGAATACTTAATTCCCCATTAATACTTAGTTTTGTTGACTTAGAATAAATTCGATCCAATGAAGAACAAAGAAAATTGAGACCAATCAGATTTCTCAACAGGGAAAACAGATTCAAGCAATCTTGAAAATGTGACCTCAATTTTGTAACACGATGACTATTTGCATAGCTGTAAGCCACAAGCGGGTTGGAAGTTATATCACTTGTTAGGAATTTTGATTGGTGCTGGCAAAAGTGAAGCTAACATGTAAGAAATGGGTAGGGTGTGTCTGTGGGTGTGTGGGGCAGGGTCTGCTGTACAGAACGTCAGGGGAGTAGAACTGTGCTTTGGAGATCGGCTCTCCGTGGTGGGGAAGGTCAGCAGCTCCAGCTATTTCAGAGGACAAATGCTCCCTCATTTTTGTTTTCTTTGACAATGTTTGCTTTTTTATCCAGTTATAATATGTGCATAATCTGAGCAACACTGATCAGATAATCAAATGAGTGGAATATAATAATTGATTTTGGAGAGATATTTTACAAAAAATTTCAGGGAGAAAAATCAACTAAGGTGATTTTATTTATATATTTATTTTTTCTGCTTAAATGAAAGAAATTCTCAAGGAGCCTATAATACCTGAGTTCTTTTTTGTTCAATACATTTCTACTACTCTTTTTCTTTTTATATTTTGATTGCATGGGGGCTAAGGCCCTGGGTCTATACAATGAGCTCCATTCCCCACTTTTTTGGGGCAGGGGGCAGGGTCTTGCTAAGTTGTCCAGGCTGGGCTTGAACTTGCGATTCATCTGTCTCAGCCTGGAATTGCAGGAGTATATTATTAGGCCTGGCCTACTATGTTTATTGCTTTATTTTGTGAAAGCCCTCAAGTTCTCAGACTTTTCACCACAGAAATTTTTCTGTACTTATCAAATGTTTATATCTGTCACTCCCTGGGTAACCCAAAGATGTATACAACATTTTATTTACAATAACAAGCAAAAGCGAAACAATGTGAACATGAACAAAGGATGAGAAAACACCTAGTTGCACCTCGATATGGCGCCACATATCTGTAATCTCAGTACCCTGGGAGGCTGAGGCAGGAGGATCACACGTTTGAGCCCAGCCTGGGCAATTTGGTGACTTAACGAGACCCTGTCAGAATTTTTTTAAAAAATTAAAAAGGACTGGGGAGATAGCTCAGTACAAAGACTCTGGGTTCACTTTCCAGTACCACACGTGATACACATGAAATTCTAGTTGCAATAAACACAGTGTTGTGAGAAATCCCACAGACAACTGTAGGAGGAATAATCATTGTACTTCCCAAGTTTGTGGGATAAAATTTGCAACCAAAGGCAAACGAGAAAGAATTGAAGAAAGTTTCATTCACAATGTAGGATTTGAGTCGTATATTGAAGAATGCTCTGTATGAGATTCAGACAGAGGCTCAGCAGGCCAGGGCCAGATGTGGAAGGACTTTAATAAGCCTGGAATCTCTAACCTACAAACGGCTTCCTCTCCTTTTGTCTCAGGGTCTTCATTCAGCTTTCCCTATCGTTCTAAACAGCTTGCTTTATTTCACAACTTCATTGAAATTTTACCCGGCAGGGATGCACGTGGAAGAGATAACATAATCAGCTTCTCCCAGGGATGTGATTTCATTAGAGCTTTAAGGGGAGCTTCCCGGTCTGTGAGAGGTCCTGCAGCAGTGCCCAGCGCAGGGCTGACCGGCACACACGCACATGCAAATAGGTTTCTTTTATTTGGTTTATTTAATCAAATGATTTTTTTTTAATCTCATGGGTTACTGAGATCCATAGGACAATTATTCAAATCAGGGAGGAAAACAGAAGAGGGAATTTGAGAATATGAAGTAATTAAGGACCTAGAGAGCTTTAGAGAGGCTACCAACCTCGAGGATTTGTGGGAAGAAGAGGACAGGTAGGAAGAGCGTCCTGTTTGGTCAGATCAAGAAGGGACTTTGTCAAGAATGGGAAAACAGGACAGACTTGGTGATGAGCAGATGCCAAAGACAAAAGGAATTGGTATTTGTGTAATTGGGAGGTGCAATGCGGGAAGGCAGACAAGCACAGGGAGTGAACGTGTGAGCGGGAGGAGAGGAATCCTGCAGGAAATGGGAAAAGATCTCACCGGTCTGTGTGAAACTGTGGAGCGTCATGCTGAAGAGTTTGGATTTTATCTGCTATGCAATGGAGCCCGTATCAGCTCTATAGCCCACTGCTTGAAACTGAGCTCAAGGGAAAGCCCTACAGGTGGTGGAAAATTAACAGTAGCTGATGTAATTTTCTTATCTCCCCTTCTCCCATTTGTATAATTAGTTAAAGCAAGTAAGAAAGACATAGAAGACACAGGAAAGAGAAACTCCCTCAACAAAACCAGGAGGATGCAATGGGAGAGATGTTATATGAAAATGAACAAAACTTTCTAATGAAAAATGACTTTTTAAAAATGAGAGGAAAGTTAGGAGACAACAAAATACAATCTTTTAAGAAAATCGGAATGGGTACTAGGAACTAGATAACACTGCGCAACTGCTACCGTCTTGACTGTGATGATGGCAGCACGTTAAAATTTGTATCTGTTAGAGATACACATTGACATATTTATATCATGTCTGAAATGTACTGCAAGGCGTCACATTGCCTTGGCCCCTCAAATCGGTATTGAGAACAAAATATCAGTAACTTTGTACTTACTGTAGGGGCTCGATTTTCATTATTCTCCCTTCATATGGAATGTTTCAAAAATTTCACAATGGCTGAGTGCTCTGCATTTTATTTTATTTGTTTTGCAGCACTAGGGGATTGAACCCAGAATCCCCATCCGCTATAAAAATTTTTTGTTCTGCGACAGGTTCTTGCCAAGTTACCCAGCCTGGTCTTACACTTGAGATCTTCCTGTCTCAGCCTCCTGAGCAGCAGAGATCACAGGAATGCACCACTTTACCTGGTAATATTCTCACTTTTACACACAGAGGTGCACGGAGCTCTTCCAGAATTCTAGGGATTTGATAACTCTGCTCACCCTCCTGGATGAACAGTGTTCCTATAATACAATGTGTGTACATATAATCTAATTCCAAGAACACTCACAAGTGCAGTTGAAATTGGATTTTTTTCTAGCACAGAGCATGGGAGAGGCTTCAGATTTCTCACCAGAGTAGAAGAGCTGAACTATTTCACAGACGATTCAGGTTTTTCAGTGATATACACTGGTTTGTAGAAAGTCTCTTTAGGGTGCACAATAGATTCAAACTTATATTCAAGCTGTGAATATAAGAGTCCATTTTCATGAGCAAGGAAGGGGGACTGACTCAAGGAAATGTTCAGACTGGTTTCAAAAAAGCAAAAGCATTCAATGTTTAAATTAAATGTGTATTTCTAGGTATGTATCCAGTGCATTTATACTGGTTAATAAATAACTGAAATGAGATAGCATTACATGCCACAACAGGGAAACATTTTTAAAAGGAAATAAAGGACAATCCTGGCTTGTAGGAAAGGTACAGAATGACTGGAACCATCACATTTTACCAATGGGCATTCAAAATAGTGCAGTTACTTTGTGATGCTTTTGTTTTATTTTGTTTTTTTGTATGGGGAATCAAATTCTGGTCCTTGTGCTTTCGAGATAGGTGGCAGAAACACTGAGCTAAATCCCCAGTGCCTAGGGCAGTTACTTTGGAAAGAAGTTTTAAGATGTCTTTTTAAAATTTTTTGATGAGTACATGTTTGCAGTACATCATATTTACATCCCTTGTGTGAACTTGGTACATGTGTATAACAAATCTTAACTCCCTTTTCTTAATCTCTTCCTTTCCCTCTCTTGCTATTTCTTGATCTCCTTTCTATTTGAGAAAGATGTATCTCCTTACTTCATATTATCTATCTTTTATTTTACTCTCTATTTATAATTTTGATTTCTTATATGAGAGACCATGCAATATTTAAGCTTGTGTGTCCAACTTATTTCACTTTATATTATGGTCTCAAGGTACATCCACTTTCCTACAAAACACTCAGATTTATCCATTATGCAGAGTAGTATTCTTCTGTTTATAAACACCACAATTTCTTTATCCATTCATTTGTAGATGGATATAAAGGTTGCTTCTGATATTTAGCTACTATAAATTGTGGTGCTATAAATGATTTCCATAAAAAAACTTGTTCTTATAAAACCCTATGCTCAGATTATTATAGCAGCCTTAATTCATAATCTCTTCAACATATAAACAATCCAAATATCTTTCCATTGGTGATTGAAAAAATTGTGGTATATCCATACACAGATTGCTGCTCAGTTAAAAAATAAAAACAAAAACTGCTAATACAGTAAGTCCTTGACTTGTGGACATTTGAGTTGTGAACTTTGACAGGCATACTGTATAAGTCTCACTTTGACACCTTATGAACATATCTGACTTGGGAATAATTCTCCCAGAATGGAATTTGATCATAAGTGGGCAACTGACTGTACACAAAACAATTATCTCTGGGTCTCCAGTGATTGTTTCTTAAGTTTTATAGTGCCAGAGATCAGACTCAAGGCCTTACACACTCTAGACAAGCACCTTACTGTTGAGATACATCTCAAATCATCAGAGGCATTTTGCTAAGTGAAAGAATTCAGAGTCACAGAGTTTATAATGCATGATGACTTATAGATGGTGTTCTGGAAAAAGAAAATCATAGAGACAGCAAAGGAAAAAAAAAAAACTGTTGCCAGGAGATAGAGGTGTAGGGAGGCATTGATTAGAGAGAGTAACGGGGGAATCTTTGGAAATGTCTTAGTTTATTTTGGGTGGTGCTATAACAAAAATGCCTTGGACTGAATCATTTATAAACACCAAACTGTGTTGCTCACAATAAGTCTTGATATCCAAGGTCACGTCATTGACAAGTTTGGTGTCCAGTGAGCACTGCTTTTCATAGATGGCATCTTATAGCTGTGTCCTCCTTTCAGCATGAGCAGGCAGGCTCCCTCCAGCCTACTTAATAAAGGCATTCACTTCCTTAGGCAAATGGGTTCTAATGGGGTGACCTAATCACCACCCCCTAGAGCCCCACTTCTTGGGTGTTACATTTCAACACAGAAGTTTTGAGTGGTACAAATATTCAGGACATAGTAGGGTGTGAAGCCAACTTTTAAATACCTTGATTATGGTAGTGATCATACGATTCAAT
>NW_022900943.1:9703165-9719633 GCF_012274545.1 Fukomys damarensis | reverse complement strand
TGTGTGTGTGTGTGTGTGTGTGTGTGTGTGTGTATATGAATGTCATGTGATTAAAACTAAATATGTTTTTAAATTATAAAAAATTCATTACACTAAAAGACATGTAGCCATTTATCCCCCTCAAAGTACTCTCCCTGGCCTCATACATACGAATCCTATGATTTTACGCTTTCTGAGGCAGTTCTGGAAATCCATCTTTGTCAGTGTCTTTAGTTGTACTATCAGGACTGCCTCAGATCCTGAATTTATTCAAAGTTATTTATGGCCAAACCAGGCGTGGTGGCACACGCCTGTAATCCCAGCACTCAGGAGGCTGAGCCAGGAGGATTACTGTGAGTTCGAGACCAGACTGGGCTGTATAGTGAGTTGCAGGTCAGTCTCAACTACATAGTAAGACCCTGTCTCAGAAACAAAAACAGAAACAAAAACTAAAACAAAAACAACGTTATTTACGGCCGAATCTGTCAGACAGAACATTATGGTAGCCGCATGGCCAAGGAGGGGGGTGAGAAAGGAAGGGGTACTGGGTTCCCTGTGCACACGTGGCTGCTTGGCTTCTCTGCAGGGACAACGTCCATACAGGGACTGGAGGGAGGCTCCATCTCCAGGGACCCACAGAAGGCTACGTGGGAACCTTTGTGGAAGTGGAGAAACCTGTCCCCAGTGGCTGAGTGCGTCTCTCAATCCCAATGTGGCCCTGAAATTCGTGCCCAGAGTGAAGAAGACTAGGACTTGAAGGGCTGGATGTCGTGACCTGTGTGTATGGGCATAGCAGTGGAGCAAGCGTAGCTTGGACGGCAGCTTCGCCTCATCGCAAGGCAAGAGCAGAGTGGGGAAGTCTAGTGAAACCATCCTCTGTACAGGGGACCCACTGTCTCTGTCTCTAGATCCAGAACAAGCATGTGAATTATCTGCTTAGTGCAGACTGTAGCAAGGCCAGTGGCTGGGGAGAAAAGGTAATTCTGGAGAGGAGTGAGAGATCAGGCCAGCAGCACTTTGTGGTGAGAAGCTAGGACAGCCGTGTGTGGCTTTCAGTTGGCTGGATCTGAAAGTGCTGGCATTAAGTCAGGTGGTCTGCTTGACCTCCTGCCCACTGCCTACGTCCAGCCACCCACCAGTGTGAGCAAAGCAATGGCTTGGCTTATGCGGGTGCTACAGCCTGAAGTGCCTGGACAGAGGGGCCTCCGGGGCAGGCAGAGGAGCACCTCCCAAACCCAGGGACTACACACGAGGGCAGAGAAACCTGGGGCTTGCTGGATCCCAACACTGCAGATCCTAGACAGGACCCACCTGTTCAAAAATACAGAGAAATAGTTGGACTCTCTTTTCTTCTCTTTTTCTCTCTTTTTGTTTTTTCTTGATTTTTTTGGGTTTGGAGGGTTATACTTTCTCTGTGTTTTCTTTTAGTGCTTTCTTCTTTTTAAATTTTTCTGTTTTATATTTTTATTCTTTTTCTTGATTGTTCTTTTATCTAATTCTATTAATTTCACTGTGTACATGAACAGGGCACTTTATTTTCTTTTCTCATCTTGTACTGCTAATTTTTAAAAAATTCTATTTTTCTTCTCCTATTAATTCTTCTATTGCTGTTGACTTTTTTTCTACCATCAGTGGGCATGTTGCTGCACTTAGCAGATATTTATTTCAATATAGTCCTTGTGTTTGTCTAATGATAGATTTCTTTTCTATGGTTGCATGTGGAACATTATGGGTTCAGATGGTGTTTCAATATCCAGTTTATCTTTGTTGTTGTTATTGTTACTGATATTGTTGCTATTGCTAGGGTTGGATAGCTGTTGCTATTAATTGGTTTTCTCTGTATGCTAAATCTAGATTGTTTTTGTGTTACTAACAATACTCAGATTGGGCCAATTGCACTGTGTCCTCCCGTCCCAAAGTAACTGAGGTGGTTGGACCTCAGGACAGAGGCAGAGGCCCATAGTTAGCCAAGCCCAAGGTGCATCACTGAAAAGCAGACACTAAGTAAATGTGTCTCTGTATTAGCAGCAAAGACCTTCTGCTATAACAAAACCACAATGACTAGCACAAGAGTAAAAGCAAAGCCCAAACAAAATAAAACAAACAAAAACTAATAGAAACTCGAGAAGACCAGGAAACAAAATACCCCTGAAAACTCCCAACTCCCCCAAATATGATCTATGAGGAATGGAGGGGGAAGAACTCAAAAGTTACACAGCTGAATTATTCTCCATGGTAGGAGGAGATTTAAAAAAAAAAAAAAACAACAGATCAATGAGATGCTTGGTGAGCTCTTTGAAGTTATAAGATGTTAAGCATAATAAACAAAATGACTGGTGTGTTTATCGAAGACACTAATAAAAGCCTAGCTGAGCTAAGCAAAACTATACAAAATATGAAGGACCAGTTTAGCGAAGAATTAGAGTCTATGAAAATGTCTCAAGCAGGAGCTTAACAAGTCCATTGAAAGCATGGGCAGTAGGAGTGGTAAATGAGAGCGCTAGACCTAGAAGATAGGGCTGCTATTGGTGACCACTTCCTCAGAGAAACCTTAAAGACAACGAGATGATGTGAAAAGTGGATCCAACGTCTCTGAGCTGACCTGAGGAAAACTATGCTCAAATTAGCTGGAAGTATTAAAAAAATTAGAAGACGGTACAAATGGTATGAAAACCTATTTAAAAAACTAATAGAAAATTCTTAAAATATGGAGAGAAATTTAATATACTGATACTCGAGGTGCCCAGAACCCCACATAGCTGTGACCAGAAAGGGGCCTCTCTACAACACATCACAGTCAAAAATCCCAGCATCCCAACACAAGGACAGAATCTTACAAGCTATTAGAGAAAAGCAATGAATAAATTATAAGGGTAAACCCAGCAGAGTTATAGCAGACCTCTTATCACGAACCTTAAAGGACAGTAGAGCTTGGAATGAAGTGTTGCAAAAGAAAACAACTTACAATTTGGAAGGTAAAACTATCTTTTAAAATTGCTGGGGAGTGTAGGGAAAGTGGGAAGGGCAGGGGAAAGGGAATAAGGGAAAAGAAAAAAATATGAGAAAATGAAAAAAATGGAAATGAAGTGTTTGTAAATGGGGAAGGGAGGAGAGGGTGAAGGGAGGGCAGGGGTAAGGGGAAAAATGAGAATGAAAACCTGTCATGTACAGGTACAAGATCCCAATGATGAATGTAACTGTACTGTATACCTAAAATGTACCAATAAACTTAAAAAAAAAAGTGAGGAAAAAAAAAGTAAAATTACTGGGGAAATAAGGTCTTCTGTGACAAAGAGCACCTTAAGAAATTCATGATAAAGAAACCAGCACTCCAAAGTAGACTCAAGGATATTCTAGAAAGTAACAATGACACCAACACCGCTGAATTGTGTAACAGAATATACCAGGCAGGATGAGCAGTTAAACAGAAGGGAAAAAGACAATCAGCGAAGGAAAACAATTCAATAACCAGAATAAGTCCATAACTTTCAGTAGCAAGTCTAGATGTGAATGGTCTCAATTCCCCTATCAAAAGAGAAAGACTGGCAGAATTGATACTGAAGAAGCAAAACCCAATGATACGCCGTACACAAGAAACACATTTAATTTAAAAAGTAATTCTTAGACTAGTAATCAAAGAATGGAAAACAATATCCCATGCAATGGGAGCCCAAAACAAGCAAGATAAACTGTCCTATTTTCAGACAAGTGGATGTCAAGCCAAAATTGATCAGAAGAGGCAAGGAATATCACAACAGTTTAGGGAAGCAAACAATTCAACAAAAAGAAATAATTATAAATACATATGGGTCAAACACTGACACACCTAAATTTATGAAACAAGCACTAATTGGGATAAAAGATCAGATAAACATAAATGCCAGTATAGTGTCAGAGGTCAATCCTCTGTTGTTAGGAACAGACAGATCAACTAGACAAAAACTGAACAAAGAATTGTCAGAGTTGAACCAAACCTTGAAACAAGTGAAGTGTTCCTGCGAAGGACACAATACATTCCTTTCAGAAGCTATAAGACACTCTCCAAAGCAGACCACACACTAGCCCATAAAGCACGCTTAAGTAAATGGAAATGAGTCAAAGTATTGCATGCATATTATCAGATCATAGTGCAGTGAAACTAGAAATCAATGTGCAAGGGTGCCGCAGAAGTCATGCAAATGCTTGGAATTTAAACAGCACATTCCAGAACCATCAATGGGTCACAGAAAAAAATTAAGGAAGAAATCCTTCAGTTAAACAATAAGGACAGCAAACATACTACAACCTATGTGATACAATGGCAGCAATCTCAAGAGGCAAGTTACAGCTGTGAATGTCCACATACGAAAAACAGAATGAACACAAATAAATATCCGAATGAGGCAGCTCAAAGTTCCAGAAAAGCAAGAAAAAATCCAAACCCAAAGCTAGCACAAGGAAGAAAACTATAAAGAGTGAAGCCAAACTTAATGAAATTGAGAATTAAAACAACACAAAGAATCAATCAATTGAAGAATCAGTCTTTTGAAAGAATAAACTAAATTTGCAAACCTTTAGTCAATCTTACCGAAATCAGGAAAAAAACAAATCAGTATAATTAGAAAAAGATGAGATCAAATTGAACACTGCCAAAATCCAGATGATTATTAATAAATACTTCGAAAACCTTTGTTCCAAAACCTTTGAGAATTCATAAAAGTAGATAGATTTCTAGATTTCTAGATACATAAGAATTAACAAATTGAACAAAGAAGATACAAAAATCTAGAAAAATCCAATTGTAGACAGTGAAATTGAAGCAAAAAAACAAAACAAAACAAAACAAAAAAACCCGACCAACTAAGAAAAGCACAGACTGGGCTTGGTGGCACATGCCTGTAACCCCAGCACACTTAGGGCCTGAGGCAAGAGGATGGCTACAATTTGAAGGCCAGCCTAGGCTACACAGTGACTTCAAAACCAGTCTGAACTACACAGTGAAACCCTGTCTCAAACCAAAGCAAACAACCTCCCCAAAACACAGACAAACAAGCAACAAAAAAGAAGAGGGCAGGACACGGTGATGACGAGTTCTACAAGAACACTGATGAGTTCTCTAAGAAGATCAAGGAAGATCTAACACCAATACTTCTCACACTTGTCAATGAAATTGAAAGACAAGTATTCCTGCAAGCTAGCATGACTCTGATTCCAAAACCTGACAGGATGCTAAGCAAAAAGGAGAACTACAGGCCCATCACTTTAATGAACAAAGACTCAAAAAACCTCAACAAAATATCGGCAAACAGAAAATCAAAAATCATATGCTATCAATAGATGCACAGAGAGCCTTGGACAAAAATCCAACATTCATTCAAGATTTTAAACCCTGAAAAAATAGATGTCGAAGGATTTTACCTCAACGTAATAAATTTTATCATAATAAAATTTATGATAAAACTACTGCCACTATCATATGAAATAGCAGAAAGATGGAACGTTACTTCTAAAGTCATGAACACAAGGACGTCCACCATCACCATTCCTGTTCAACACAGTACTGGAAATCCTAGCCAGAGAAATCAGGCAAGAGAAAGAAAGGAAATGTACAGGAATGGAATAAGTCAAATTATCAATGTTTATAGAAACACGATTTTCTACATGGAAGACCCAACATTTTTACCAAAGATACCTAGAATAACCAAATTAAGGATGTAGCAGGATATAAAGTCAAAACAAAAAAAAAATCAATAGAATTTCTGCATACCAATAATGAACCCACTGAGAAAGAAATTAAGAAAATAATACCATTTTTAATAGCATCATAAAAAAGAAATACTTAAGAATTAACCTAGCCAAGGAAGTGAAAGATCTTTACAATAAAATCTAAGGTACTTTGAAAAATTAAATCAAAAAGGACTTTAGAAAATGCAATAATTATAGGTAGAACCAATATAGTCAAAATGGCCATATTTGCAAAATTGATATACAGGGTTAACCAAATTCCAACCAAAACGCCAACAACATGTCTCACAGAAGTAGAGTGAACAATCTTAAAATTGATGTGAGACCAGAAGAGATGTAGAGCCGCAAAAGCAATGCTAGGTAATAAGGGCAAAGTAGGAGAAATCAAAATCCAAGATTTCAAGTTTTATAACAAAGTTACAGTCATTAAGGAGAACATGATACTGGCAGAAAAAGCCATATATCTCTCCGTGTATTAAACTATAATAAAAATGAATCAAATATCTAAATATTAAATCACAAACACAATCTGCTGGAAGATAAAGTAGATCAAAGTCTGGACATAGCTGTAGGCAAGAACTTTCTGAACAGAATCCCAACTGCACAAGAAACAACATCAACAATCAAATAGGATTATATTAAATTTAAAAATTGCTATACAACAAAGGAAATAATACTGGAAAATGACAACCTGGAGAATGGGAAGATATTTTGTCAGGTACTCCTCAGTCAGAGGATTAATGCCTAAAATATATAACAAGTTCAAAAAGAATTAGAGCCCCTGAAATAAAAGACCCAATCAAAACATGAGCAACTAAAACGAATAAGCATGCAGAAGGGAGAAGAAGAAAAAGGAGAGGGAGAGGGAGCGGGAGCGGAAGGGGAAGAAGAGGAGGAGGAGGAGGAAGAGGAGGACAAGGAGGAGGAGAAATACTAGCACAAATGAAAATACACAAGAAATGCATAAAAATGTCCATCATTGCTGGCCATTAAAGACATGCAAATTAAAAGTACACTGAGATTCTGTCTTC
This sequence comes from Fukomys damarensis, assembly GCF_012274545.1. Classification (NCBI taxonomy): domain Eukaryota; kingdom Metazoa; phylum Chordata; class Mammalia; order Rodentia; family Bathyergidae; genus Fukomys; species Fukomys damarensis. The sequence continues at coordinate 9,712,899 of NW_022900943.1, read as the reverse complement.
CTCCAGAAACAATTGCTATCATGAGAAAATTAAATACAAATGCTGGCGAGGGTGCGGGGAAAAAGTAACCCTGCTCCACTGTTGGTGGGGAAGTGAAGCAGTCCAACCACTGCGGAAGTCAGTATGGAGATACTGCACCTCAGAAAAGTACAAATGGAAATTCCCTTCCGCCAGTTATCTCCCTTCTAGGTAGCTTCCCCAAAGAATTAAAGACATCATATTACCCTAATGCATGCATACTCATATTTATAGAAGTATGAGCTGTAATAGATAAATTTTGGAAGTGGCCTATATGTCGAAAGATCAGTTGATAAAAAGTGTGGCAGTGTTTATACCCAATGAAATACTACTCTGCCATAAAGAAGTGTAAACGAATCATTTGTAGGAAAATGTTTGCATCTTGCAACCATAATATTAAATGAAATACATCAGGCACACGATCTTAAATATCGCACGATTTCTCTTATATGAGAATCCTGAAGTATAAATGAAGAGCAAAAGAAAAACAGAGAAGGGCCGGGGATTTAGGTCAGGGGTTCTGCCACCTGCCTCACAAGTACAAGTTCCCAAGTACGATTCCCGGTACCAATAAAAAAATATAGATGACAGGATATCGGGAGTTAGATCTTTCTCCAATGAGGAAGGGTCAAGAGATGGAGGGCAGAGCGGAGGGCAAAGGGATGAAAAATAATTAAAATGCGTTATTTACATGTGCCAACCCCCAGGAGGAATGCAGGCATGCACTGTGAACGTGAAGTAATAAAACCACACATTGCAGCATGTTTTCTTCCACCTTAGTGAAGAGCCTGGCACAATAAGACTTCTGTCTCTTCCAGATAAAAATGACCATGAAATGTGTACATTTTGTATCACTCAGAACATTGAGTCAGACAGGACAGTGCAACCAAAGACACAAAAGAAGACGTCCAGAAATACTTCAAAATGGTCAGAAGGCTGGAGCTGGCGTGGAGTATTCTGAGGAGGATTAATGGCTCTGTGTCCTCTACTTTAATAAATTAAAAACAAAATAGGCATTCACCATATTTGTTTTCCATGCTCCTCAGTAATCCTCCCATCAGTGTTTATAAAGCCCAGGGCTAACATATCTGAGAAGCACAGTTGACATTTCATTGGGTATGGTTTACTGAGGAGAAATATTAGTTCTCTTATGCCAGGTGCGGATGGCTAACTCGTACTTACCAAATACTGCTTTATGGGAAGCTGGGGTCTCCATGGATAGCTTTGTGTTCTATACTAAAGGCTTTGTAAAGGAGATGTGTCAAGCAAGGTTGAAAGGAGACATCCCCACTGACTGTTTTAAATTCCACCATTAGATCTGCTTGTGGAGCTATGTTAAAATCACTCTAGATTTGAGAACGTAAAGCCACAGTCCTTTGGGGACCTAGTGTTGCTATCATACCGCCTCTGTAAAGCTCTTTAGTCAGGCAGTTCCCAAACAGCAACAGCGCTAGTGCCTGACTTTATTCCACAAAATTACTCTTTGGCAAACCCGTTTCAAATTACAATAGGGGAGAATCACTGGATAAAAATGGGTAAGCAGGGGTAGAGAGAGAGAGAGAAGCCACAGAAATGGAAAAAAAGTAAGTGCATGCAGAGTTATATCATAGCTAATTTCAAGGTGCTTATTTTAATTTCACTTAATGAAACTTCAACTTATTAACCTTTTATTATCCTTTAATCTGCCTCTCCTGTGGACCTTTACCTCTAGCAAGAATATTTCTTTATTAAGATTCTCCGTGTGTGCCTAAGCATTTTAATGACCCCCATTGCCATCACACCATCTGGACACCTGACATTAAAAACAACAACAACAACAACAACAACAAAAACAGTTCAGCATAATGAATGAATCCTCCTTAGATGGCTATTATCCAGGTCCGGCTGCTGAATGTACAGACAGCTCTCGTTTCATCATATTAAACCTTGCTCCATGGAAATAATCACAGTGGCTAAGTTAGCAGGATTCTATGGTAAAGAAAGCTTAACCCAAAGAGACCTTCAGTAACACCAAACAGTTATGGAGTCCTGAAAACTGAAACGTGAGAAATAACGAGGTGGATGTGGGCTGGGCACACCAATCATACAGAGGTCACAGGAAGTTGTCAGTATTTCAGGTGGGTTTTGTCTCCATACAAATAGCTGCAGCACAGAATGCCCTGCTTAGCAGTGACCCACGGAGCAGCCTTCTACTAGAGGACCTGCCTTTTGCAAATACTGCCTTAAATTGCCGCAGGGTTTAGAGAACGCTGGAAGAATGAGTTCTCTAAGGCATCTATTATTCACAAAACATTTTCAATTCATGCATTCCCCATTTAACATTATCAACAGGGAAATGTTATGTGCAGCTACCTGCAAAGTATTAGCCTGGGTTCTGGAGTTGAAGAAATAATCTTACATCTTTGAGACTTCAATTCTGCTTTGCCTTCGAGGAGGATTGGCAAAAGCTTGCAGCTTCTGCACTCTCTGTGAACTCGTGAGTTAGATATCACCCCACAGATGAGGAAACAGACATAAAGGCTCCTTCACTTGTACAAGGTTTCAAAATGAGAAGGCAGTAGAAATGGCATGAATTTCTGGGTCTCCAAATTGCACTCTTCCTTTTTGCACAATCAGGAAGCTCAGGCCAGAGAAGCAGCTCCTTCTTGCTTTCTGCAGGAACCCTTGAGCCAGTGGAACCACGTGCTACATCAGGCTCAATACTTTAAAACCTCAGGGTCGGGGTTCAAATTCACAGCTTCAGGAGACGTTAGGAGAACATGGGGCTCAGGGTTTCCACAAGTTAATTTCAGGTCCTTTATGGCTCTGACAGTATTTTCTGACTACTATTTTGGAACACTTTGCTATTGTAGGAAAAACACACCTGAAGTCCTCTATGAATGATGTACAAACCAAGTCTTGCAGCTTTCCAACCTGTTTTTGTGATTTCTTACCCTCTGCTTTCTAAAATCCGCTTTTTTAGTTAGCTTCAAAAGCTTACCCCAAATAAAACACTGCCTGGGTGTGTTTTTTCTTTTTTATTCCTCTTACAACTTTCAGACTTGTCTGTCCCCCACTCCTATGGTCACTGGCCTCACTCCTTGTGTGCAGGAACTGATTGCTGTCATAGTGCAGTGTGCGTGTGTGCACGCATGTATGTATGTGTGTGTGTGTGTGTGTGTGTGTGTGTATACAATGGTGTGTGGAACAGGTTCAAGGCCAGTTACCACAACATTGTGAAATTCTAGTTGAATTACTCTACCCATCCCAAATAAAGTTATTTTCCCTTAATTTTACAAAAATTACTAATAAAGCCCGATTTATAAAACTTCACCAAATATTATACAGAAGAGAGTACATTTATCTCCTCCAAGTGACCAGAGAAATGGTAAGATAGAGGGACAAAATATTCAGTACAAAGAAGTACATACCAAAGATTTTTCACAAAAATGACCTTCACAAATTTTAATATTATGCGGCACTAAAGTATATTAAAAATTGCCACGTACAAATTAACATATTGGAAATAATTAAATGAAAGCCAAGTAGTGATCAAGCCATTAGTCACCCCATACTTAAGACTGATTTTTCAGACTCAAAATTAAAAAAAAAACTGCATCAATAGTAATGAAAAATTAAAATAAATTGTTCTGTTGTATAAACATATTTTTCCATCTTTGGAAGTTATCCTTCACCCTTTTCTACTTAATTACATGGCTACAGAGGCAAGGGATTTATAATTCAGTGGCATACCTGAATAGAATTTTCCACACCACTACTAAGGTCCTTAATGATGTTTAATTTGAATTACTGATGTTTCATGCATAAGTAGTTTCTTTTTCCCCCTAGTCTTAATAGCATACTTTTTGGCTCCAGTCTGACTCCTGGGCATTTGCCTGCTTCTTTTTACCTAAATCTGTGACTTGGAAAGCTATTTAATATCCTACTCTTCTGAGGACCCGAGGGAGTTGCTCTGGCTGGACACACTCTTCCCAAGAGTTTAGAGCCGTGCTCCTGTACCCACCTAGGGAAGGGTCTCCCACATGCATTATGTGTCCTAAGACTTCCTTGCCCTACCTCTCTCCTTAGATATTTAATGTCACTTTGGGGGATGTGTTACACCCAGCTCTTTCAGGCTTATAAGAGGCTGTTAAGTATTCAGTATTTTTGTGAGCACCACTGTGGCAGAAAAGAAATCATAATGGATGTGTTTAAATTTTTTAAAATCATAAAAATGATTTCCTTTTACACTTCAAAAGCTAGCCTATTGGATCACATTATTGGATCACTGCGCTTTTTAGAGCATACTTGTAATTCTGAATGCCCGAGCCAGGAACCGTCATTAAAATATTTATTTTCTATCATATTCTCTTGGTCTTTGTCCCTGAACTTTAAGCTGACGTTACCAGTGACTGCCTCATCCCAGGAAGCCAGCGAGGTTCTGGATTCTGTCTCCTTTCTTCTATTGAGCTATGAGCAACTGAGACATGGACAGCTGAATCTGAAACTCCAGCATTCTGAAAGCTCTGGGCACTATGTCCTTTGCATCTGATCTTGTCCTGTAACTTTACATTTCTCCCAGCTGTTAAAATCCCCCTATTTGTGTCTTAGCCACTAAACTGCCAAACTGTGGTTTTAGACTAGAAATGCCCACTTTAAAGTAAATATTTTTTTAAAAATAATTTTACTGGTACATTTAAGGTATATAATATAATGACATTCATCATTAGAAATTTGCACCTTTACATAACCCATCTCGGTTCTTATTTTTTCCCCATTCCCCTACCCTCAGTTCAACCCCTCCACCATCCTTCCCTATTTACAAAGACTTTGTTTCCATTTTTTTTCCTTTTATCATAATATAAATATGTTTTGACTATCATTTGAGACTACACACTTCAAGGGAGGTTTGCTAAGGCATGAGTGGTCCGATGTTGGTGACTGTCACTGGGATCTGCACACTCATTTTAAATATTCTTATTTAATACCAGCTAGTCCCCCACTCGGCAGTCACACGGAGCACTCTTAGTAATGGGTAGTAAGTCCATAGTGGATGACTGGTTGAACTGGGCTGTGATATCATCGTGGGCAAGAAAGTTGCATAATTACTTGCTGCTTCAAACAGAAGCTCTTTACTGCCTCTTATGTGTTTTTTAACTGGTGCATGATAACCTATGAAAGACTTCTCCTCTGACCAAGGTTATTATAGACTCATCTCTCAGTTAAATCAGGAAAGAAAGTCACAATTTCTGAGTGCTGGCTTGCATTATAAAACATAGGGCCATGACTATGTACCCACTTCCAGTAGATTATGTTGCCTTCTGAGAAGCCATCTACTTACTAGGCTTAATGAATGGTCACTGCATTCCTCAATAGACTGAACCTTGTGTCAAAGTCTGATTCCAGCATAAATCACCTGATCCACTGTAAAGACCAGGATAGTGCATATATGACCTTATATTGTTCTCCTTTAGATAAGTGGCGAGTGCTCTAATACACTACAGTTCTGCTGTTTAAATTATTTGTTTATCACTCCAAATCTCCATACTATTGTTTAATATTCAATATCATTTTATTGGCATAATCTATAATTCAGAAAATATTCATGTTTTTGTAATCTCTTTCAATGTTTAAAATTTCACCACAGAAAGCTTCAAAATATCACCATGCTATATTTGAAATATTTTGAACAAATTAGCATATAAAGTAAAAACCTCATGCTCTTATCCTTCTACCTCTCAGCCATGTCAACACAAAACTTGTTGGAACTATTCAACTCTATCAATTCTAAATCACTTATCTGCTCTAAATACTGTGAAATGCTAAACTTCTGGCTCATAACACCCTGTGCCTGTTTTCTTACTTGGCTGCTGTTGGCTGGAATGATCAAGATCCAGAATGATTGTATCCCATATAATTCTTTCCAAATGTTTTCCTTCCTGACATTCTTTAGCCATATGGATCATTCTCATTTTCAAAAGGTGAAAAAGTTCCAGGAAGAAAATAAATTTATATTTGGATGATATAACCATGGTGCAAATTAAGGGATAGAGGGCAAAATTGCCCATGTACAAGAGGTAGTGTTGGAAATCAAATCCCCCTGGAATCCACAAAGCTCACCTCTTTTGGTAGAGCAAGAGGAGAAGTGAGCAGCACTGAGGCACAGCTCAGATTTAAAACACATGTATCTAAGAAAAACAAAATAAAGCAGAAGAAAATAAAAAAGACTGTGTTTATTTTCAATGCAGCCTTTGTTCAATTTCACAGGGGGTAAGGAATCCAAAAATGAGCTAACTTTCAGTGCTATTTACATTATCTGCCAGGTGTTAACCTCATTAAAGGTCATAGCATCATTTGCTGGAATTATCCATTCCTTCCCTAGCCACACTCTCGTTACACCCTTCAGTGGGGCCTTTTGAGTGGACCTTCAGGGGAAGATCCAAGTCATCCTGTTATTGTGTCAAGTCTTTTCTACTGGTTGAAATGAAAGCAAATTCAGCGACCCAGAGGGCCTTCATCATAAGCCAGTCACGGCATGTGGTGACCATTAGCTGTTGAACAACTCATTGCTAGACATTTTATTTCCTATGAAAGAAATGGAAAATCTGGACTGAGTTGCAATTTCCTCCCCTCTAAAGTGGGGAAACATTGGTGACTCTCTTGTTCGCCTGTTGAGAGGAGAAGAAATAGTATGTGTAAGTGAAAGAAGCATGGTTCAGGGCACATAGTAGGTACTCGGATAATTTCTTATTGATGATAATCATAAACCTCATAAGTGAGAGAGGAATATCAGTGTAAAATAGTTGATGAACAAAATAAAGTATGCAATTCATCTCTATTCTGAGTGAATCATCTAATAGTCACAAATCATTTAAAAAGGTGACTTCAATTACACTTCCCCAACTCTTTTCATAAAAAGGCATTTCATAAAATGCTAAGTATAAGAAGAATAAAAGGGCCAGGAGATAATTTCTGCTTCTCTCAGCTGCAGAGGATGATGGGATTGCTCCCAAGGGTGTCTTTTAATAAAGTTCACTTTATTATTCTCTAATACATTTTAGCAAGCTTCATTGACTATAACCATGAGTTTCTTAAATGAGAGATCCTTTTTCTTTTCAAAGAAGCAAATCAAGATTACTTATCATAATTTGGCTACCTCTGGAAGACAAATTCACACTTTTCATTCTTCTGTGGCTGAGCTACTATTCTGGATCAGGTCAATAGCATCATTAAACTTTTCATAGTTAATGGCATACATACAGTGGTTATGTGGGAAAGAATGAATCCTGGAATTTTCTTTACTGCACATCTTCTGCGGCTTCTGCCTAAATAGCTTAGACTTTATTTTGCTCATCATAATTTGAATAACTTTTAATCTTCATAGAACAAAATATATCAAGGATCCATAACATGGCTTCTTCCCCCTTGACCATGAAGCAGTAGTGTATTCAGTGAAGACTTCTATCACATTCATGTCTCAGACACATGAATTCAGCTGTCCAAAGAAAGACTGAAAGTGTATCCAAGTGATGACACAATATGATTTTCAGACTTAAAGCCTGACTCTATCATTCTAAGGCTATCAGAGCAAATATCATGATACATAATGTAGAGATTTACATTCTTCTCTGCTTCTTGTGTTGTTCTGCTCAAGAATGTACAAAACACGTGATTTTTAAAAGGAAGGCAAGGAGAAGATTATTCACTCCCTTGGTGTTTATGAATTCAGTTTTAATGGTAGCATTATTCTGAAGAGTCGCTGATCCCGAGTTCCATCTCTGTAAGTGACTTCTTGTTAAAACGAAGATTGAACTCTAAAGTCACAATTCCCATTGGGTAGGGATTACCATATTTATTTACATAATCTACCTGTTGTTTACTCTGATACTGAGAAGAAATATGTAAACATTTGCTTGCTCGCCATTAACTTTAGGGAGCTTTGCTGATATTATAAATCCATTTTATAAGATCTTAAAGAATGAAGGATACAATTAATTGTAATTCCATTGATCCTCAGGATTTGTAACAGTTTTTTTTTATAAAGAGGAAAAATCCATTTAATGAGTTAATAGCTTTTTAGAAGGAAAAATAACAGAAATAATTTTTTTAAAAAATTCAAAGACTGATATTTACACTTAGTATAATGACATAAATGTAGAGAAGTAAATGACATTTTCTCCCTCTATCCCAACTTGTAGCAATCTGTGGTAGAGGAAACTATCTGTAACATTTAATGACCTATCTACTCAGAATAAGAAAACAAACATCCCTGTCAGCCTCCAAAACCTCTGAAAATAATAAAATTGAAGGAAAAAAAGGCAAGTACTGTATAAAGCTACTTTCAATACAAGTTCCTAAACTTTAAAATTTACTTACATTTTAACTTAATTTTCTTTGCCCTATTTTTTTTCTAAAATGCTCCAATAGACCCAATGCAGACCTACCAACACCTTTTCCTAAACATTCAGGAAGAGCTGCAAACGTTCTATCAATTCCATTCCCTTCTCAGAGACCTTCATCTCCCTGCCCTTCTATACCATTCTGTGTCCATGTGAATTTTTGTCTATTTTATTTTGACACTTTACATTTTTCTGTGTAGCTTCCTGTTCTCTGAGTATTTGTTTTATCTTATGTGATTTGCTCCCAAGTGATGCTTAAACATATCTTCCAGTTGTTTCTTACAAAAATTCAGAAGGAAAACGATTTTTAAAATACTTGCCTTTCTGAAATTGCCTTTATTATACTTTTGCTTTGTTGAAAATTTGGAAGGATACTAAATTTTAAGTTGGAGATCATTTTCTTTTTTAATCTAGAACTTTAAAGGAATTCCTGTCTTCTAGCATGTGAGCATTCAATGCTCTTCTGAGAATTATGGTGCCATTCTCTTCCTGTTACTGACCTGTGATCAGGCTGCCCTCCCTGCTGCCTACACCCTTTGGTTTAGACTCTAGCTTGGCTATGTTGTAATTTCTCTATGACACGCCTCAGAGCTGATCTTAAAAAAATCCATATATTAAGCAGTTGTTAAATCCTTCTAATCAGGAGAATCATATACTTTTGTCTAAAGGAAAATTTATTTCATTCTATCTTTGTTATTTTTGTTCATAGATTTTCTATGATGTCCTCTTCTGGAAGTTATTTTAGACAGAAGTTGGATATCTTGGATCAATTCTCTAATTATAATCTTTTTCTTATTGACTTAGTATGTTTCTTTTTCATTCAATTTTCTATAAGATTTCATCTTTACCTTTCCTCCCTCCTTTGATGGTATATATTTGCTCTTATATTTTAAATATGCAGGGATAATATTCAGCTCTAAATTAATGAATACAATACTTTAAAGTTTTACTCCATAATTTATATTTAAAAATTTTTCTTTTATGTTGCAATTGATGATCACATATGTTTATCCTTGACTCTGTGAGTGGCATCCTAGGAAGCTTTGTGAGAAGTTCTGTGTCAGTATGCATGCTGTGCAGATCCATGCTTGTTCTGTGGCTTTATGGCAGGGTGATCGGGCAGTGAGACACCAACATGCATATAACTATATGTGTGGGTGTCATGGTTGTATCTAGATGTCTCCCCAAAGCCTCATTCAGTCATTATACGGAGTTTTGCAGGTAGCTGAATTAGGGTATGTGAATATGGATTAAAGGTTGGATAATGGAAGCCCCACTCTGGGTATGGGTGGCACCAAACAATAGGTTTGTATTCTGTTGTTTTTTTTTTTTTTTTTT